>NC_057799.1:409892812-410192812 GCF_018294505.1 Triticum aestivum | reverse complement strand
CGAGGGTTTTAGGAGGTTCCCCATCTCCATGAGTAGCAAGTACACCTAATTTTTTTGGTATTTCGTGTTCCATATCCATAACTAAAGATAGAGAACAACTTAGAACATCAAATAAAAACTACTTAGTGATAAAGCAAACAAGCACACACGAGAATATTCACCCCAAGCTATGACTCCTCGGCAACGGCGCCAGAAAAAGGTCTTGATAACCCACAAGTATAGGGGATCAATTGTAGCCTCTTTCGATAAGTAAGAGTGTCAAACCCAACGAGGAGCTAAAGGTAGAACAAATATTCCCTCAAGTTCTATCGACCACCGATACAACTCTACGCACGCTTGATGTTCGCTTTACCTAGAACAAGTATGAAACTAGAAGTACTTTGTAGGTGTTTTTGGATAGGTTTGCAAGATAATAAAGAGCACATAAATAAAAAGTAGGGGCTGTTTAGGTAAAGAAGAAATAAAGTTAGTATAGCGAGTGTGGAAAAGTCGTGGTAGGAGTTGCGAAATTGTCCCTAAGCAATTGACTACTTTACTAGACCGATAGCAAGTTTTATGTGGGAGAGGCCACTGCTAGCATGTCATCACTGACTTGGAATTCTATGCACTTATGATTGGAACTATTAGAAAGCATCAGCAACTACTAACGTTCATTAAATTAAAACCCAACCATATCATTAAGATATATTGGTCCCCCTTCAATCCCGTATGCATCAATTTGTATGCTAGGTTGAAGCTTCTGTCACTCTTGCCCTCCAATACATAGTCCTATCAACATACAACTAACCCTATGGTGTGATCCACACACGCGCTCATATGATGGGCACCAAAGGACAGCAACATAACCACAAGCAAATTAAACCAATCATAGCAATTCACCAATTACCGATAGGACAACGAAAATCTACTCAAACATCATAGGATGGCAACACATCATTGGATAATAATATGAAGCATAAAACACCATGTTCAAGTAGAGGGTACAGCGGGTTGCGGGAGAGTGGACCGCTGTAGATAGATGGGGGAAGGTGATGGAGATGTTGGTGAAGATGGCGTAGGTGTTGGTGAAGATCGCGGTGATGATGATGGCCCCGGCAGTGTTCCGGTGCCACCGAAAGCGAGGGGGAGAGAGCCCCCTTCTTCTTCTTCTTCTTCTTCTTCCTTGACCTTCTCCCTAGGTGGGCGAAGGGTTTCCCCATAGGTCCATGGTCTCGATGGCGTGGGAGGGGCGAGAGCCCCTCCGAGATTGGAGCTATCTCTCTGTTTCCGCGTTCTTGATTCTGCCCTTTCACCGTTTCTTTTATAACCGGAGATCCGTAACTCCGATTGGGCTGAATTTTGGACACGATTCTATGTGGATATTAGCTTTCTTGCGGCGAAAGAAGGGCTCCAACCGCCTTACGGGGTGGCCACGAGGGTCCAGGGCGCGCCTGACCCCCTGGGGCGTGCCCCCCTACCTCGTGGCCCCCTCGGGCATCGTATCGCGTTGATTCTTCTTCTAAAAAATCATGAATATTCCAAAAATATATCGATCAGTTTTTATTCCATTTGGACTCCGTTTGATATGGGTTTTCTGCGAAACAAAAATATGCAACAAACAAGAACTGGCACTGGGGACTTGATCAATATGTTAATCCCAAGAATGGTATAAAAAGTTGCCAAAAGTATATGAAAGTTGTAGAATATTGGCATGGAACAATCAAAAATTATAGATACGACGGAGACGTATCACTGGACAACATTGAGTTGATGAACACTGCATCTACCATCGTGGGGGAAGTACGCCAGCTATGGAGGAAGCATTACCCAAAGTTCAGCATCGAGCACTTCCAGATTATTGACATTGACGTACCGAAGCAACACAGCAAGTAAGACAAGAAGCATGACATTCTTCTCAATTTTTACCATCAATCTATAGTTGATTCATATAGTAGTTGGCTGTCCTTATGTTCTGCAGTTGCACCAGTTGTCTTGCCCAGCTGGCTTACTGTTTGTACTAGTCGGGTGTCTACACGCTGTTCAGTTGCACAAGCTGCCTGCTCAGTTGGTTGCATCACTTTACTAGTTGGTTGTGTATATGTTGTACAGTTGCACTAGTTGTCCTGCTTAGGTGGTTTGCTGTTTTGCACTAGGTTGGCTGTCTATATGTTGTTCATTTCCACAATTTGCCTGCTTAGTTGGTTGCATCCATATACTAGTTGGTTGTCCACATGTTTTGCATTTTTTGCACTAGTTGTCATGCTTAGGTTGCTTCCTGTTTTGTACTAGGTTGGCTGTCTATATGCTTCCGTGTTCGAGTTGCCCCCGTAGGTGCCCTGCTGGTGCACCTACTTGTCCATATATTCTAGTCGGCTATGCACTTTTTTCCTAGTCCTTTTTTTGTTTGTCCTAGTTGCACAAGTTATCATACTCAGCTGCCTGCCTTTAGTTAACTATTTTTCTGCCTAGTTATTAATTGTTTAAATGATTATTTGTTTTATAGATGTACAATCTATAGTTTTTTAAGACACACAACTAGTTTGCAATATGTTTTTCATTTTTATGACTTTCTCATGGATTATCTAGCGATTTGCACAGTGGAACATCAATAGTTGCACAGTGGCACATAATTAGTTGCATAGTGCCACAGAGTACATCATCTTTTTTTGGTTTTAAATTTCTGTGACAAATTTTCCTTTTCCCCACCGCAGCAACGAGTGTGGGCTGTTTGCACTACTTAACGCCACTGAGTGGAACGGTAGCCAACTGCCCAACTACGAGCCAAAGGAATTACTCAACATCAGGAAGAAGCTGGCATATGATTGGGTCACCAGCGTGTACAACTCCGCCCCATGGAGGAAGTTGCTGAGATACGACAACGACTAGATCAGTACTCTTTTTATTCTCTGCCCTTTTTTCAATGCCTTGCTGGTTTGCACAATTTCTGGACAGATTTGTAGTTGCACACTAGTAGTAATTCCGTTGCAACTCAATGTCATCACTTTTGTTGACACATTAGGAGCACTGGGCATACAATTGTTCAACAACTAAATATTAAACCATTTGCCAGCAAAGGCACAAATAGCAACCATTTTACACAGTGCATGAACTAATTCAAGGAAAACAACTTAGAGAAGAGAAAGCATAGATGCTGAATGTGTCCACTTGGTCCCAACATTGCTCAAAAACCATCATTCTTTTCCTTGTTCCCTTTTTTCATACAAACGATGCAAGAGAATCACAATAGCCTGAGTGGACACACACCGGCAGTGTGTTCTGTAGATTGGCAGTGGCTGCATTTGTTTTTCTTCTTTGGGTGTAGCTCCAGCGCCGATTTGTACCATCGACTCTTCTCCCTATATTTGTAGTAGACCTTGGAGGATCCCTGGGCACAAAATCATCAAAGGCTTGTGCAGGGGCTCTGACGGGGCAGTAGGACCAATGTGCGTGGGCGCTGGACCATCACGAGGTTGTGTTCGATCACCTGTGGAATAATCATATAAAAAGTTTAGTATTTTTTTTACGCAACCAGGACTCATGTTCTCTGCAACCACACAAATCATGTTGTGCAACTAAGTGGTTGCTGTGTGCAAGTTAAATTGAAAAGAAAACCTGTAGTAGCATGGCCCGTCGTGGCACTTGGATGGTAATCATCTATAGCCGGAACAGGAAAAACAAGTTAGTTGTTTATCTTGATGCTCGAACTAACATAGAGTACGCAACTAGGTAGCCTGTTCTGTGCAACTGGGCACCATGATGTGTGCAACTGAAGTTACACACCTAGTTGCATGGGGAGTTGGGGCAGGTAATTACCTGGATGATGAGCCCCCTGAGTGCTGCTTGTAGGGCCATTGGGAGGAGCACGCGGGGCACTGCTTGTTGGGCCAGGCGGGGGAGGAGGTGGCGGAGCATGCCGTGTAGGGCATGGAGGTGGAGGGGGTCCTCGAGGGTTGCCATCATCTGATGGCCCCGTAGCAGCAGCCAGTTTTTTCTTTTTCCTGGACTTGTTCAGGTGGCCGATCTCGGTACGTGCTCTGCGCATATGCTTGTATACGATGGCCTGTGCTGCATCAGAGCCACTCGCAAACTTGGCTAGTCTCCAAAAATCGAATATCATGTTTCTCTCCCTTATCTGCTTCTTTGATTGAGGAGGCATTTCATCCGGTTGCTCATACCCGGTCCCTGGCGCACTAGGGATAGCAATAGGTGTCCACCGTCTTAGCATGTACCTTTCCGGTATGACATCAACTCCAAGATGGGTGAACACCTTGAGGATGTGGCAACAGAGCATGTCGTCCTTCCGACCAAAAAAAATAGAGCATGCCATCCTTGTTCATTTTGCAGCACTCACACAAATAGGAACCCTCCCTCACCCTTGCCTGCACCAAGTAGTTTCGAGAACCATATTTGGCAACAAATTCCTGGTTCGGTCTAAGCTAAAAAAGGCCAGCACCAACTTGGAACGCATTATAACGTCCAATCAGCACAAACTCTTCTCTAAACTTGCGGTAAAGGTCCCTAGTGTAGGTTTCTAAGCTTGCCTCTCTATTGGGAAGTTGGACCATAGCTCAATCTCAAGGTGTTCTGTCTTGTAATCATTGCAGCCTTCCTTGGCAAGGATGTGGTTCTGAATTTTTCATATTGCTTGACGAAGTTCAGCATTGAGTTGTGTGGGTTCACATATCTTTTTAGGACGGCGTTGAACCCCTCACTACGCTGTGTAGACTGCAGGAAGGGGAAGAACCTGTGTTTGAAGTAGCACGGCACCCAAGTTGACCTGTATTCGTACAACTTCACAAAGTGTGTGTGTGTGTGTGTCATAGCCTCTTACTTCATCATTAACCCAACCCAATTCTGCTCAAACTCGTCTATAGTGAAGCTGAAGTCAACACAATAGTTGAAATCATCGGAGTGTTGGGGAACGTAGTAATTTAAAAAAATTCCTACGCACACGCAAGATCATGGTAATGCATAGCAATGAGAAGGGAGAGTGTCATCCACGTACCCTCGTAGACCGTTAAGGGGAAGCATTATGACAACGCGGTTGATGTAGTCGTACGTCTTCACGATCGACCGATCCTCAGTACCGAACGTACGGCACCTCCGCGTTCAGCACACGTTCAGCTCGGTGACGTCCCGCGAACTCATGATCTAGTAGAGCTCGAGGGAGAGTTTCTTCAGCACGACGGCGTGGTGACGATGTTGATGAAGCTACCATCGTAGGGCTTCACCTAAGCACCGCTACGATATGACCGAGGTGGATTATGGTGGAGGGGGGCACCGCACACGGCTGGGAGAGATCAATGATCAACTTGTGTGTTCTAGGGTGCCCCCTGCCCCCGTATATAAAGGAGAAAGGGGGGAGGCCGGCCGGGCCCTGTAGGGCGCGCCAGGAGGAGGAGTCCTCCTCCTAGTAGGAGTAGGACTCCCCTCTTTCCTACTCCTACTAGGAGGGGGAAAGGAAGGGGGAGAAGGAGAAGGAAAGGGGGCGCCACCCCCCTTCCTAGTCGAATTCGGACCAGAGGGGGAGGGGGCGCGCGGCCTGCCCTGGCCGGCCCCTCTCTCTCTCCACTAGGGCCCAACTAGGCCCATTAACCCCCGGGGGGTTCCAGTAACCCCTCCGGCGCTCCCGTAAAATCCTGATTTCACCCGGAACTCTTCCGACGTCCAAATATAGGCTTCAAATATATCAATCTTTATGTCTCGACCATTTCGAGACTCCTCGTCATGTCCGTGATCATATCTGGGACCCAGAACTATCTTTGGTACATCAAAACATATAAACTCATAATACCGATAATCACAGAACTTTAAGCGTGCGGACCCTACGGGTTCGAGAACTATGTAGACATGACCGAGACACGTCTCTGGTCAATAACCAATAGCGGAACCTGGATGCTCATATTGGTTCCTACATATTCTACAAAGATCTTTATCGGTCAAACCGCATAACAACATACGTTGTTCCCTTTGTCATCGATATGTTACTTGCCCGAGATTCGATCGTCGGTATCTCAATACCTAGCTCAATCTCGTTGCTGGCAAGTCTCTTTACTCGTTCCGTAATGCATCATCCCGCAACTAGCTTATTAGTCACATTGCTTGCAAGGCTTATAGTGATGTGCATTACCGAGAGGGCCCAGAGATACCTCTCCGACAATCGGAGTGACAAATACTAATCTCGATCTCTGCCAACTCAACAAGTACCATTGGAGACACCTGTAGAGCACCTTTATAATCACCCAGTTACGTTGTGACATTTGGTAGCACACAAAGTGTTCCTCCGATAATCGGGAGTTGCATAATCTCATAGTCATAGGAACATGTATAAGTCATGAAGAAAGCAATAGCAGTAAACTAAAAGATCAAGTGCTAAGCTAACGGAATGGGTCAAGTCAATCACACCATTCTCCTAATGATGTGATCCCATTAATCAAATTACAACTCATGTCTATGGCTAGGAAACTCAACCATCTTTGATTAACAAGCTAGTCAAGTAGAGGCATACTAGTGACATTATGTTTGTCTATGTATTCACACATGTATTATGTTTCCGGTTAATACAATTCTAGCATGAATAATAAACATTTATCATGATATGAGGAAATAAATAATAACTTTATTATTGCCTCTAGGGCATATTTCCTTCAGTCTCCCACTTGCACTAGAGTCAATAATCTAGATTATATAATAATGATTCTAACACCCATGGAGTCTTGGTGCTGATCATGTTTTGCTCGTGGAAGAGGCTTAGTCAACGGGTCTGCAACATTCAGATCCGTATGTATTTTGCAAATCTCTATGTCTCCCACCTGGACTTGATCCTGGATGGAATTGAAGCGTCTCTTGATGTGCTTGGTTCTCTTGTGAAATCTGGATTCCTTTGCCAAAGCAATTGCACCAGTATTGTCACAAAAGATTTTCATTGGACCCGATGCACTAGGTATGACACCTAGATCAGATATGAACTCCTTCATCCAGACTCCTTCATTTGCTGCTTCCGAAGCAGCTATGTACTCCGCTTCACACGTAGATCCCGCCACGACGCTTTGTTTAGAACTGCACCAACTGACAGCTCCACCGTTCAATGTAAACACGTATCCGGTTTGCGATTTAGAATCGTCCGAATCTGTGTCAAAGCTTGCATCGACGTAACCATTTACGACGAGCTCTTTGTCACCTCCATAAATGAGAAACATATCCTTAGTCCTTTTCAGGTATTTCAGGATGTTCTTGACCGCTGTCCAGTGATCCATTCCTGGATTACTTTGGTACCTCCCTGCTAAGCTAATAGCAACTCACACATCAGGTCTGGTACACATCATTGCATACATGATAGAGCCTATGGTGGAAGCATAGGGAACACTTTTCATTTTTCCCTATCTTCTGCAGTGGTCGGGCATTGAGTCTGACTCAACTTCACACCTTGTAACATAGGCAAGAACCCTTTCTTTGCTTGATCCATTTTGAACTTTTTCAAAACTTTGTCAAGGTATGTGCTTTGTGAAAGTCCAATTAAGTGTCTTGATCTATCTCGATAGATCTTGATGCCCAATATATAAGCAGCTTCACCGAGGTCTTTCATTCAAAAACTCTTATTCAAGTATCCTTTTATGCTATCCAGAAATTCTATATCATTTCCAATTAGCAATACGTCATCCACATATAATATTAGAAATGCTACAGAGCTCCCACTCACTTTCTTGTAAATACAGGCTTCTCCAAAAGTCTGTATAAAACCATATGCTTTGATCACACTATCAAAACGTTTATTCCAACTCCGAGAGGCTTGCACCAGTCCATAAATGGACCGCTGGAGCTTGAACACTTTGTTAGCTCCCTTTGGATCGACAAAACCTTCTGGTTGCATCATATACAACTCTTCTTCCAGAAATCCATTCAGGAATGCAATTTTGACATCCATTTGCCAAATTTTATAATCATAAAATGCGGCAATTGCTAACATGATTCGGACAGACTTAAGCATCGCTACGGGTGAGAAAGTCTCATCGTAGTCAAGTCCTTGAACTTGTCGAAAACCTTTTGCAACAAGTCGAGCGTTGTAGACAGTAACATTACCGTCAGCATCATTCTTCTTCTTGAAGATCCATTTATTCTCTATGGCTTGCCGATCATCGGTAAGTCAACCAAAGTCCACACTTTGTTCTCATACATGGATCCCATCTCAGATTTCATGGCCTCAAGCCATTTTGCGGAATCTGGGCTCATCATCGCTTCCTCATAGTTCGTAGGTTCATCATGGTCAAGTAACATGACCTCCAGAATAGGATTACCGTACCACTCTAGTGCGGATCTTACTCTGGTTGACCTACGAGGTTCGGTAGTAACTTGATCTGAAGTTACATGATCATCATCATTAGCTTCCTCACTAATTGGTGTAGGAGTCACAGGAACAAATTTCTGTGATGAACTACTTTCCAATAAGGGAGTAGGTACAGTTACCTCATCAAGTTCTACTTTCCTCCCACTCCCTTCTTTCGAGAGAAACTCCTCTAGAAAGGATCCATTCTTAGCAACAAATGTCTTGCCTTCGGATCTGTGATAGAAGGTGTACCCAACAGTCTCCTTTGGGTATCCTATGAAGACACATTTCTCCGATTTGGGTTCGAGCTTATCAGGTTGAAGTTTTTGCACATAAGCATCGCAACCCCAAACTTTAAGAAACGACAACTTTGGTTTCTTGCCAAACCATAGTTCATAAGGCGTCGTCTCAACGGATTTAGATGGTGCCCTATTTAACGTGAATGCATCCATCTCTAAAGCATAACCCCAAACGGATAGCGGTAAATCAGTAAGAGACATCATAGATCGCACTATATCTAGTAAAGTACGATTACGACGTTCGGACACACCATCACACTGTGGTGTTCCGGGTGGCATGAGTTGTGAAACTATTTCGCATTGTTTCAAATGTAGACCAAACTTGTAACTCAAATATTCTCCTCCATGATCAGATCGTAGAAACTTTATTTTCTTGTTACGATGATTTTCCACTTCACTCTGAAATTCTTTGAACTTTTCAAATGTCTCCGACTTATGTTTCATTAAGTAGATATACCCATATCTGCTCAAATCATCTGTGAAGGTGAGAAAATAACGATACCTGCCGCGAGCCTCAATATTCATCGGACCACATACATCAGTATGTATGATCTCCAACAAATATGTTGCTCGCTCCATTGTTCCAGAGAATGGCGTTTTAGTCATCTTGCCCATGAGGCATGGTTCGCAAGTACCAAGTGATTCATAATCAAGTGATTCCAAAAGTCCATCAGTATGGAGTTTCTTCATGCACTTTACACCAATATGACCTAAACGGCAGTGCCACAAATAAGTTGCACTATCATTATCAACTCTGCATCTTTTGGCTTCAATATTATGAATATGTGTATCACTACTATCGAGATTTAATAAAAATATACCACTCTTCAAGGGTGCATGACCATAAAAGATATTACTCATATAAATAGAACAACCATTATTCTCTGATTTAAATGAATAACCATCTCGCATCAAACAAGATCCAGATATAATGTTCATGCTTAACGCTGGCACCAAATAACAATTATTAAGGTATAAAACTAATCCCAAAGGTAGATGTAGAGGTAGCGTGCCGACCGCGATCACATCGACTTTGGAACCATTTCCCACGCGCATCGTCACCTCGTCCTTAGCCAATCTTCGCTTAATCCGTAGTCCCTGTTTTGAGTTGCAAATATTAGCAACAGAACCAGTATCAAATACCCAGGTGCTACTGTGAGCATTAGTAAGGTACACATCAATAACATGTATATCACATATACCTCTGTTCACCTTGCCATCCTTCTTATCCGCCAAATACTTGGGGCAGTTCCGCTTCCAGTGACCAGTCCGTTTGCACTAGAAGCACTCAATCTCGGGCTTAGGTCCAGACTTGGGTTTCTTCTCCTGAGCAGCAACTTGTTTTCTGTTCTTCTTGAAGTTGCCCTTCTTCTTCCCTTTACCCTTTTTCTTGAAACTGGTGGTCTTGTTGACCATCAACACTTGATGCTCCTTCTTGATTTCTACCTCCGCAGCCTTTAGCATTGCGAAGAGCTCGAGAATTTTCTTATCCATCCCTTGCATATTATAGTTCATCACAAAGCTCTTGTAGCTTGGTGGCAGTGATTGAAGAATTCTGTCAATGACACTATCATCCGGAAGATTAACTCCCAGTTGAATCAAGTGATTGCAGTACCCAGACATTCTGAGTATATGCTCACGGACAGAACTATTCTCCTCCATCTTGCAGCTGTAGAACTTATTGGAGACTTCATATCTCTCAATCCGGGCATTTGCTTGAAATATTAACTTCAACTCCTGGAGCATCTCATATGCTCCATGACGTTCAAAACTTCGTTGAAGTCCCGGTTCTAAGCCATAAAGCATGGCACACTCAACTATCGAGTAGTCATCAACACGCGACTGCCAGGCATTCACAATGTTTGTAGTTGCTGGCGCAGGTGGCACATGTCGGTGTCAAAACGGCGGATCTCGGGTAGGGGGTCCCGAACTGTGCGTCTAAGGCGGATGGTAATAGGAGGCGGGGGACACGATGTTTACCCAGGTTCAGGCCCTCTCGATGGAGGTAATACCCTACTTCCTACTTGATTGATCTTGATGATATGAGTATTACAAGAGTTGATCTACCACGAGATCGTAGAGGCTAAACCCTAGAAGCTAGCCTATGGTATGATTGTTATTGTCCTACGGACTAAACCCTCCGGTTTATATAGACACCGGAGGGGGCTAGGGTTACACAGAGTCGGTTACAAGGGAGGAGATCTACATATCCGTATTGCCAAGCTTGCCTTCCACGCCAAGGAGAGTCCCATCCGGACACGGGACGAAGTCTTGAGTCTTGTATCTTCATAGTCCAACAGTCCGGCTGTCCTAGGACCCCCTAATCCAGGGCTCCCTCAGTAGCCCTTGAACCAGGCTTCAATGACGATGAGTCCGGCGTGCAGATTGTCTTCGGCATTGCAACGCGGGTTCCTCCTCCGAATACTCCATAGAAGATTTTGAACACAAGGATAGTGTCCGGCTCTGCAAAACAAATTCCACATACCACCGTAGAGAGAATAATATTTCCACAAATCTAATCTGCTGACACATTTTGCAGCATGACATCACACCACGGCCCGGTCATTATTCGAACCGTTTTTCACAACCAGCCACTGCACATATCGTGAGGCGGTTTCCTTGGCACGTCTTGTCGAAGCAGAGATCGTGTCCCCTTATCACGGGATTCTCATCAATACGGGTGTGGGTAACCCAACCGCACCATCAATTACGGCGCTTGGGGAATAAGCGGTTTTACCAGGCAAGTGGGGAGGCGCAGAATCCCTGCTGCCTTTATAAGGGGGTAAGGACTCCCTTTCGCACCCATGCTTTCTACTTCCCGATTCATTCCCCTCCGCCCAAGCTCCAGCGCCCAGGCATTCATCTTCTCTGCCCACAAAAGGCCTTCCGAAGATGTCCGGATCCGGAGCAGGAGGCAAATGGATGGCCTCTACCGTCCGAGAGAAGGATATCAAAAAGCTTCGGGAGGCCGGGTACCTGGCCAAGAAAATCAGCCACCGACTCCCGACGGCGGGACAGATCGTCCCTACCCCGGAACCCCACGAGAGGGTTGTATTCCTCCCTCACTTTGTCCGCGGGCTAGGGTTTCCCCTCCACCCGTTCGTTCGCGGCATCATGTATTACTATGGGATCGATCTTCATGATCTTTCCCCTAATTCTCTTCTCAACATCTCGACATTCATTGTCGTGTGCGAGGCTTTTCTCCGCATCTCACCGCACTTCGGTTTATGGCTGAAGATTTTTAACGTGAAGCCCAAGGTGGTGGGCGGCGAGCACGCCGAGTGCGGGGGCGCTATGGTGAGCAAGATGCCCAACGTCATATGGCCAACGGGAACCTTTAATGATTCTGTCAAGGAGTGGCAACAACAGTGGTTTTATATCACTGAGCCGCGCGGCACAGAGTTGGCCGCCTCTCCCGAGTTTCGATCCAGTGCCCCCCTGCGGCTTACATCCTGGGTCAAGAACGGCCTGGACTGGTCCTCGTCCGATGAACTGCCGGTGCTCCAGACGCGCGTTAAAGATATGGGAGACAAGAACATTGAACTTGTCAATGTGGTCCAGGTGATGCTAGTTCGCCGGATCCTGCCTTGTCAGCACCGGACTTGCAATCTATGGGAATTCGATCCGGCCAGGCACCAAACCTTGCGAGAGCTTTTCGGCTCTTCGCACAAGGATATCTGGAAGGTGCTTTTCAAGTCCAGCAAATCATGGCCGGACTCCGCCGAGGACCGCGGGTACCAACTGTCCCGCCCTGCAAGTTCGGTAAGTCATCAAACTTTTTATCCGCGTAACCCAAAGGAAGCGCTTAACGTGTCTTATTCAACTCTCCCAGGGCTGGACAAAGAAGGCGGAGCGGATCCATTGTCCGGCCCCGCTGCCCGAAGAACCGGCCGTCCCACTTCTGACAAAGATGCTGGTCCCGGCGCCTTACAAGGTGCCGAAGAAGATGGCCGAGAAGAAGGCCAAGAAGACCCGGGGCGGCCTTCGTCACCGCGGCACTTCGGACACAATATCCGAAGGCTCTGATGCCCATTCCACCTCCGAAGAGGACGAGGAGGAAGAGGAAGATGAATCCCCTGCGGGGGAAGAAAGAAGAGGACGACCTCCGTGCACTTGGAAGCCGAGCCGCCCAAAAGGGGAAAGGCTCCTCTTCCGGAGGAGTACACTGCCGCCGACAGCGGCCCGACGTGGGATCCCAAGGCCCAGCCCCTGGTGAACTCGTAAGTATATGAAATCCAAGTATGCTTTATGCATCCAGACTCATCATGGCATAGTATTTTAACCTAAGCCATATTTTTTGTAGTCCGGCGAGGTCCCGTACCAAACAATCCTCATCAGAGGATTCGCTGAGCTCAGATGCTATGGAGAGCGGGACGCCCCCAAAGGCCCCTTCCTCCAAACAGGTGCATAACACCGAGGCTTCATCCCAGAAGGACCCCGGCCAAGGAGGAGAGGAAAAGACCGTGAAGGCGGCGCCTGGAGGTCAAACCTCAGGGGCCGGACACATGGGGGAAAAGATTCCCATGGGAGCTGACGGCGGGGGCTAGCCTGAGTTCGGCTCCCGACCGGATGCGATTCCGGAGATCTATACGGCTCCAGAATCAAGCTCCCTCGGCTGGAGGGGGCGTGCCTGTTCCATCGGCAACCTCTGTCCAGCCAGAGGTGTCGGATGCTTTGTTGGTGGCGCTGAAGAGCGCCTCCATCGTTGATGAACACCGTGCCCTTATGGGTGCGGTGATTGAGAAGATTCAGTCAGCTGAGAGTGGACTGAACGAAGCCTGTATCAGCCTTATAAGAGGCTTTGAGGTATGTTTTATGAGTTTTCGAAGAGTGTCATAGTATAGATTGTAGCCCCTGATGCACTGTTCGGTGAAAGAAAGAACCGGACAGAGGATCGAATCTATTTTCACAGGAAGACTCATTGAATGACATCTATTTCTCTTCTGTTATAAGCAGACGTCTGTAGCGGCTGCTGCTTCTCATACTGCGGAGATCTCCGGGCTGAATCAAAGTCTGGAGCGGGCCAAAGAAGAACTTGGCCAATTGAAAATGCAGTTGAGAGATAAACAAGGTATGCACAAGTCTTGTTCGCGTTTATTGCGAATGAATTTTCAGTATGAAATAAGCTTCATGATTTGAGCTAGGGATTATGACCGAAGTCGAGGCCCTTAAGAAGGCTGTAGCCGAGGCCGAGAAAAAGGCAGCCACAGAGCAGGCTCTTCGTGAGAAGCACGAGGCCAGGGTTATTAAAGCTGAGCAGGAGCTGCAAGAGGCCGTGAGGAAATGCGAGACCTTGGAGCAGAGTTTAACGGAGAAAGAATCCGAACTCACCTAAGGCGCATCAGGCCACGAGCGATGCCCGGGGGAAACCCAAAGCGCCCTGCAGGGGATCCAAGAGGCGAGAAAGATCACGGCGGGTAAGGCTTTTTTCATGTAAAGCAAGTATTTGAGGGGAAAACTATGTTTCTAATTTTGAATCAGGATTTCTCAGGGGTATTTGCCGAGCTACCCCGCAGCATATCAGATGCCGCCCAATTCTACCGAGCCGAAGAAAGGAACACTGCAGATAAGCTCTTCTGGTCGCAGTATTTGGCACCGAATTATCCGGTGCCTTTTGCCGATCAACTGAAACAGCTGATCGAACTGCATAAGGCGGCGGAACTAGCCATGAAAGATTTGGTTATCCGGCTATGGCCTGCCGAGCCAATTCCAAGCAGCTACTTCGGGCTCGTGAAGCGGCTTGTAAGCGCTTGCCCTCGACTTGACGTCATCAAGCGGTCGGTCTGTATAGAAGGTGCGCGAATGGCCTTCGCCCGCGCAAAGGTGCACTGGGGGAAGATGGATGCTGAGAAGCTGATGACCGAAGGGCCGCCAGAGGGAAAGGAGCACCGCAAGCCCGAATATATTATGAGAGTGTCCTGGAAGGATCCTACCTTGCAGCGGAGCTATGCGCCAAGGACATTATATTTCCATGAATGCCAATCATGTTGTCCTTTGTAATGTTTGAACAAGGTCATTTATTTGTTGCCTGTTATATAAAAGTTTACCCTCCTGTGCGGCCGTTTTATATGTTAAACCTGAGAGTTGGCCAGTCGTCGGCTTCTGCCCCCACGTAAGAAGTACGGGGGTGTTCGGGATAAACCTGAGCACTCTTTATCCCAGTGTTGGGTCCTTCGAAGGAGGTGCTCAGCACAACGAACCAGGCAATCGGACTATAGGGCTTTATCACTCTCACTTAGCCATAGGAGCTTTAGTAAGGTAGGCGCAGCCCCTGGTGTTCGGAAGACCGTACTAGGGGCTCTATAAGCGCCTGATCGGAGAAAAAACCGATCCATCGCACGCTACATTGGTTATGGCATTATGCGGGAGAAATCCTTAAAGATTTTGTGACCTCTCGAACAGCTGACCAACTCTCGCCGTATCATGACAGCCAGTTTTTGGCTTTCTCTACTGAGGTGCTCGTCCGGAAGAACCGGGACACAATCGCAGTAGTTCTCCTAGTGCTACCTTAGCCGATATAGCGGAACGTAAGGTACCAAAACATGGGAGCCGGGCAAACCCAACTATTGACCCAAGACATGATTCGGAGCTGATGCATATAATGCTATAGGTTCGGGGTGCCGAACTTCCATGAAGGTGTTCGGAATTTATTGCCGTGTTATGGGTAAAAGGAAGCCCCTTGCATATTTTAAGGCATATCGCTGTGTACGGATGCCACTTAACGAAAGAATTTCAATGCGAAATAATAGCAGGTAAACGTCATATAAATCCACATGTTGTATTTGAATAGTACGTCTATGCGTATGGGTACAAGTAATGTGATAAAAAAGGAATATGATTGCGGAACCTGCTGAGACCAGGGGGAAGAGGCTGAGTGCGGATCCGTAATATAGCCGGATGGTCATTGCGGGGAATGTCTAAGGATTCCCTTGCGCGTTCAAGCTGCCTCCGTATATCCCATCCTGGTCGGCGCGAAGGTGAACCTGTGAAGGAAATGTAAGAAATATTTGCGTGCCGGAGAGCGGTTGAGCCGCTGAATGCGGCCTGTCCTGGCCTTCGCCGGAGTGTTTAATTGAGCTCTGGACGAGCCGGGCTATCATTCTGCGAAGTAGTTCAGAGTCCCTTGACGGTGTCCGGGAGCCCGGACGTCGACGCAAGGTTCGGCAGCAAGGTGCTGCTCGTGGCTTCTACTGCTAAGGCAGTGGTGTATTTGCTGGTGCCGAGGGAAGGTTCGGCCTTGCCATTAACCGTGATGACGCCGTGTGGACCGGGCATCTTGAGCTTATGGTAGGCGTAATGTGGCACCGCGTTGAATCGAGCGAACACGATTCGTCAGAGCAGTGCCTGATAATCACTGCGGAAAGGGACGATTTCGAAGATTAACTCTCCGGTACGGTAATTTTCTGGTGATCCGAAGACTACCTCAAGGGCGATGGAGCCTGTACAGCTGGCTTCCACACCTGGTATAATGCCTCTGAAAGTGGCTTTAGTGGGTTTGATCGCCGAATGATCGATTCCCATCTTGCGCACTATGTCCTGGTAGAGCAGATTTAGACTGCTGCCTCCGTCCATAAGGACTCGAGTGAGGTGGAACCCGTCTATTATTGGGTCGAGGACTAGTGCGGCTGGATTGCCCTGATTGGCGTTAACCGGACGATCCGTGCGGTTGAAGGTGACCGGCCCTAGTTTATATTGTGGGACGACTAGTTCCGTTAAGTCGGCATCCCTAAGGGTGCATATCCGGTCCGAGTTGGTAATTTGGGTGGTATTTACCACATTCACCGATTGAATATGCGGGGGAAATTTCTTTTGCCCTCCTGTGTTCGGTGATCTGGGCTCTTCGTCGCCATCATCGCTTTGAGGCCCCCCTTCTCCGTCTTTGGCACCTGTCCTGTCGGCTTGTTTGAAGACCCAGCATTCTTTGTTGGTATGGGTGGCTGGCGTTCCTGGGGTGCCATGAATTTGGCATTGGCGATCGAGTATGCGGTCCAGACTGGATGGACCTGGATTGTTATTTTTGGGTGGCCCTTTCCTCTAACCAGACTTTGAGCCCCTGAACCCGGCATTAACTGCCGTATTTTCTGCGTTTTCACCTTATTTGCGGCGCTTGTGTTTGTTGCGTCGTGGTTTGCCGTTGCTATCCATGGCTTCTGATATGCCAGGTTTGCTTGCTGTATTGGTGCTACGAGCCAACCAGCTATCTTCGCCCGCGCAAAAGCGGGTCATAAGTGTCGTGAGGGCTGCCATTGATTTTGGCTTCTCTTGGCCGAGGTGCCGGGCGAGCCATTCGTCGCGGATATTATGCTTAAATGCCGCTAAGGCCTCTGCATCCGGACAGTCGACAATTTGGTTCTTCTCAGTTAGGAACCGGGTCCAGAATTTCCTGGCCGATTCCCCTGGCTCCTGAGTTATATGACTTAAATCATCAGCGTCTGGCGGTCGCACATAAGTGCCCTGGAAATTGTCCAGGAATGCATCTGCCAGGCTCTCCCAACTTCGGATGGAGTTTGCCGGCAAGCTATTGAGCCAATGCCGAGCCGGCCCTTTGAGTTTTAGCGGGAGATACTTGATGGCATGTAAATCATCCCCGCGGGCCATGTGAATGTGGAGGAAGAAGTCTTCTATCCATACCGCGGGGTCTGTAGTACCATCATATGATTCAATGTTTACGGGTTTAAACCCTTCTGGGAATTCGTGATCCATTACTTCATCAGTGAAGCATAGGGGGTGTGCAGCGCCTCTGTGCCAGGCTATATCACGACGCAGTTCATACGAGTCTTGTCTGCTGTATTCGGCCCGGCCGGATTTGCTTTTAGCATATCCGGCGTGACGGTCATCGTCCCGCATTGGGGGGCGCACCCATGATTCGTAGATCGATCTTGCATGTTTTGCTTTGTTTTCTAATTCGTCTCGCAGGTTCCGCGTGTTACCCCGGGCCTTGGTATTTTTGTTTGAATGGCGGCGGGGTGCGGGTTGTACTTCGGGCTGATAAGCCTCTCTGTCTCGGCCACGAGGTGGCCGATCAGCCGCATCCTACGCTGGTGATGTAGGTTTCAATGCTTCCTCCTCGAGTTGGGGTATCAACCTGCGCTTTGGGTAACTCTTGGTTGGTCGCTCGAGTTTGTATTCCTCGGCTGCCAGGACTTCAGTCCATCTATCCGCTAGCAGATCTTGATCAGCTCGAAGCTGTTGTTGCTTTTTCTTCAGGCTGTTTGTTGTGGCTATAAGCCGGCGCTTCAAGCAGTCCTGCTCAACGGGATCCTCAGGCACGATAAATTCTTCGTCGCCGAGGCTCACCTCGTCTTCGGAGAGAGGCATGTAATTGTCATCCTCTGTTTCTCCGTTTGCTGCCTGTTCCGGAGGGTTAGCTTGTTCATCCTCCCGCTCGAGGTCTGGCTGGAGGGAATTATCGTCGTCTTCGGCACTATCCGGAGCGTTATTGTCTCTTGTGCCGGTATCGCTGCTTTTGCTGTGGCGAGACTTAGAGCGGCGCCGCTGACGTCGGTGCTTGGATTGCTTCTTGGAGGGATTATCCTCCGTTGTCTTATCGCCATCCCCCTCTTTGGGGGTGTCCACCATGTATATGTCATATGATGAGGTGGCAGTCCAGCGCCCTGTGGGCGGTGGTTCCTGTTCGTCTCCTGCATCATCGTCCATAGCGTCAATGTCTTCGGAGTCGAAATCGAGCATGTCGGTTAAATCGTCGACAGTGGATACTAAGTGGGTGGTAGGTGGGGCGCGAATTTCTTCGTCGTCCGCATCCCATTCTAGCCGGACATAGTTCGGCCAAGGGTCTCCTGACAGGGAGAGAGACTTCAACGAGTTTAGTACGTCGCCAAAAGGTGAGCGCTGAAAGATATCCGCGGAGGTAAACTCCATGATCGGTGCCCAATCGGATTTGATGGGCACGGACGCACGCGGCTCGGAGTCCGTGGCCGGGGACGAATCCAACGGTTCGGCAACACGGGTCTCGTAGGAGGTGAAGTCAGTATTTGGCTCTATCGCCACTGAGTGTGCGGCCTTCGTGGCGGGGTCCATCCACCCGTCCTCAGATGGCGCAATTTGTTCCGGATTGAGGGCCGGAGTGGTTGCAGGTGTGATCTCCCGAACACTGTCCGAGGACAGAGCTAAATCATGCTCGTCGTGATTGTGCGGCGCACCTGACATGGGCTCGAATCCGTCGAAGATCAAGTCTCCGCGGATGTCGGCAGTATAGTTCAATTTTCCAAACCTGACCTGATGGCCAGGGGCGTAGCTATCGATCTGCTCCAGATGGCCAAGCGAGTTGACCCGCAGTACGAAGTCGCCGAATACGAAGATCTGTCCGGGGAGGAAAACCTCACCCTGGATCGCATCGTTGCCGATGATCGAAGGAGCCATCTAGCCTTACGGTGATGGCATAGTGGAACTCTCAATGAAAGCACCAATGTCGGTGTCAAAACCGGCGGATCTCGGGTAGGGGGTCCCGAATTGTGCGTCTAAGGCGGATGGTAACAGGAGGCGGGGGACACGATGTTTACCCATGTTCAGGCCCTCTCGATGGAGGTAATACCCTACTTCCTGCTTGATTGATCTTGATGATATGAGTATTACAAGAGTTGATCTACCACGAGATCGTAGAGGCTAAACCCTAGAAGCTAGCCTATGGTATGATTGTTATTGTCCTACGGACTAAACCCTCCGGTTTATATAGACACCAGAGGGGGCTAGGGTTACACAGAGTTGGTTATAAGGGAGGAGATCTACATATCCGTATTGCTAAGCTTGCCTTCCACGCCAAGGAGAGTCCCATCCGGACACGGGATGAAGTCTTGAGTCTTGTATCTTCATAGTCCAACAGTCCGGCCAACGGATATAGTCCGGCTGTCCGAGGACCCCCTAATCCAGGACTCCCTCAGTACACCTAGCAGTGCTTCCAGGACGTAATTCTTCTGTGCAGCAATGAGGAGAATCCTCAAGTTACGGACCCAGTCTGTGTAATTGCTACCATCATCTTTCAACTTTGCTTTCTCAAGGAACGCATTAAAATTCAACGAAACAACAGCACGGGCCATCTATCTACAACAACATAGACAAGCAAAATACTATCAAGTACTAAGTTCATGATAAATTAAAGTTCAATTAATCATATTACTTAAGAACTCTCACTTAGATAGACATCCCTCGAATCATCTAAGTGATCACGTGATCCATCTCAACTAAACCATGTCCGATCATCACGTGAGATGGAGTAGTTTTCAATGGTGAACATCACTATGTTGATCATATCTACTATATGATTCACGCTCGACCTTTCGGTCTCAGTGTTCCGAGGCCATATCTGCATATGCTAGGCTCGTCAAGTTTAACCCGAGTATTCTGCATGTGCAAAACTGGCTTACACCCGTTGTATTTGAACGTAGAGCTTATCACACCCGATCATCACGTGGTGTCTCCGCACGACGAACTTTCTCAATGGTGCATACTCAGGGAGAACACTTATACCTTGAAATTTAGTGAGGGATCATCTTATAATGCTACCGTCAATCAAAGCAGAATAAGATGCATAAAGGATAAACATCACATGCAATCAATATAAGTGATATGATATGGCCATCATCATCTTGTGCCTTTGATCTCCATCTCCAAAGCACTGTCATGATCACCATCGTCACCGGCGCGACACCTTGATCTCCATCGTAGCATCGTTGTCGTCTCGCCAACTATTGCTTCTACGACTATCGCCACCGCTTAGTGATAAAGTAAAGCAATTACAGGGCGATTGCATTGCATACAATAAAGCGACAACCATATGGCTCCTGCCAGTTGCCGATAACTCCGTTACAAAACATGATCATCTCATACAATAAAATATAGCATCATGTCTTGACCATATCACATCACAACATGCCCTGCAAAAACAAGTTAGACGTCCTCTACTTTGTTGTTGCAAGTTTTACGTGGCTGCTACGGGCTGAGCAAGAACCGTTCTTACCTACGCATCAAAACCACAACGATAGTTCGTCAAGTTAGTGTTGTTTTAACCTTCTCAAGGACCGGGCGTAGCCACACTCGGTTCAACTAAAGTTGGAGAAACAGACACCCGCCAGCCACCTGTGTGCAAAGCACGTCGGTAGAACCAGTCTCGCGTAAGCGTACGCGTAATGTCGGTCCGGGCCGCTTCATCCAACAATACCGCCGAACCAAAGTATGACATGCTGGTAAGCAGTTTGACTTGTATCGCCCACAACTCACTTGTGTTCTACTCGTGCATATAACATCTACGCATAAACCTGGCTCGGATGCCACTGTTGGGGAACGCAGTAATTTAATTTTTTTCCTACACACACGCAAGATCATGGCGATGCATAGCAACGAGAGGGGAGAGTGTCGTCCACGTACCCTCGTAGACCGTTGAGCGGAAGCGTTATGAAAACGCGGTTGATGTAGTCGTACGTCTTCACGATCGACCGATCCTAGTACTGAACGTACGGCACCTCCGCGTTCAGCACACGTTCAGCTCGGTGACGTCCCGCGAACTCACGATGCAGTAGAGCTCGAGGGAGAGTTTCGTCAGCACGACGGCGTGGTGACGATGTTGATGAAGCTACCGTCGCAGGGCTTCGCCTAAGCACCGCTACGATATGACCGAGGTGGATTATGGTGGAGGGGGGCACCGCACACGGCTGGGAGAGATCAATGATCAACTTATGTGTCTAGGGTGCCCCTGCCCCCGTATATAAAGGAGCAAGGGGGGAGGCTGGCCGGCCCCTGTAGGGCGCGCCAGGAGGAGGAGTCCTCCTCCTAGTAGGAGTAGGACTCCCCTCTTTCCTACTCCTACTAGGAGGGGGAAAGGAAGGGGGAGAAGGAGAAGGAAAGGGGGGAACCGCCCCCTTCCTAGTCCAATTCGGACCAGAGGGGGAGGGGGCGCGTGGCCTGCCCTGGCCGGCCCCTCTCTCTCTCCACTAGGGCCCAACTAGGCCCATTAACCCCCGGGGGGTTCCAGTAACCCCTCCGGCGCTCCCGTAAAATCCCGATTTCACCCACAACTCTTCCGACGTCCAAATATAGGCTTCCAATATATCAATCTTTATGTCTCGACCATTTCGGGACTCCTCGTCATGTCCGTGATCATATCTGGGACTCCGAACTATCTTCGGTACATGAAAACATATAAACTCATAATACCGATCGTCACAGAACTTTAAGCGTGCGGACCCTACGGGTTCGAGAACTATGTAGACATGACCGAGACACGTCTCCGGTCAATAATCAATAGCAGAACCTGGATGCTCATATTGGTTCCTACATATTCTACGAAGATCTTTATCGGTCAAACCGCATAACAACATACGTTGTTCCCTTTGTCATCGATATGTTACTTGCCCGAGATTCGATCGTCAGTATCTCAATACTTAGCTCAATCTCGTTACCAGCAAGTCTCTTTACTCGTTCCGTAATGCATCATACCGCAACTAACTTATTAGTCACATTGCTTGCAAGTCTTATAGTGATGTGCATTACCGAGAGGGCCCAGAGATACCTCTCCGACAATCGGAGTGACAAATTCTAATCTCGATCTATGCCAACTCAACAAGTACCATCGGAGACACCTGTGGAGCACCTTTATAATCACCCAGTTACGTTGTGACGTTTGGTAGCACACAAAGTGTTCCTCTGGTAATCGGGAGTTGCATAATCTCATAGTCATAGGAACATGTATAAGTCATGAAGAAAGCAATAGCAGTAAACTAAACGATCAAGTGCTAAGCTAACGGAATGGGTCAAGTCAATCACATCATTCTCCTAATGATGTGATCCCGTTAATCAAATGACAACTCATGTCTATGGCTAGGAAACTCAACCATGTTTGTTTAACGAGCTAGTCAAGTAGAGGCATACTAGTGACATTATGTTTGTCTATGTATTCACACATGTATTATGTTTCCGGTTAATACAATTCTAGCATGAATAATAAACATTTATCATGATATGAGGAAATAAGTAATAACTTTATTATTGCCTCTAGGGCTATTTCCTTCACAGAGAGCCCTGGATTCCGGCACAACAGCCAACCAACTTTTTCTTGAGCCTTTTTCATGATGTGCCATCGACAACAGCGATGCACGGTGGTTGGAAATATGCTCTGTATTGACTTCCTCATTGCACCATCCCGATCGGTGATGAAGTTGTCAGGAGGTTTGCCATCCATAGCCTCTAGGAATGCTCGGAAGACCCAATCAAAGCTCGATGCCAACTCCTGCCTCACAAACGCGCAACCCGGCATGAAAGATTGGCCATGTTGGTTTATTCTAATGAAGGGCGCGAACGACATATTGTACATGTTGGTCATGTAGGTGGTGTCAAACGATATGCAATCGTGGCACACCTCCGCATAAGCTTTTCGAGCTAACCCATCCACCCAAAATATGTTGACAACTCTGTCCTGTTCATCATATTTTACCTTATAGAAGAAGTCTGGATCGGTTTTTTGTATATCCTTGAAGTGCGCAATTGTCTCAATCATGTCACCCTCCTTTGTGTCATCTCTACGGAAACTTGTACACACACTTAAGGCATTTTAGTTGCACACCAGTACCATAACAGTTGCACACTGGACTGCCTAGAGGGAAACTTAATTCTGTAAGGGATATAGAAACACACCTGTAGTCAAGTTACAGTTATACAAGATGCGCAAAAACTCCTTTTCATCCGGAGAGATGCCTTGGTGGGATCTCAAGTATTTGGACAATGAAGGTTCGTTCACCAGCGGATGATTGTGGTCACGAACAAAGTGCGTCACCTCCCATCGCCCATCCATCAGCTTCACCAACATTTTTTCCTTGCATTGAGTCTGCTTTATTGTCTCGCGTTTTCGTTTCTTCTTTTTCTTACTAGGACCAGCCTCCTTTTCAGCAAAGATTGGAGGTTCATCTTCCATTTCCTCATCAGTGTCAACAGGTTTTGGATCAGCTTTTGGCTTCTTGTACTTGTTGCAGCGAAACTGTTGTTTTACCAATACATTTGTGCGACCTGTCCGCCTAGAGGTGTTCATTTTGATAGAGAAACCCATCCGTAGGGCGTAGCTATTGTAGTGATCCTTAGCAATTTGAAGGCTGTCAAACCTCATGCCAACATAGGGTTCCATGGGCTAAGAACCAACCTCATCTTCTCCTTCTTCTCCTTGCACAGCACCGTCAACAGCAGCAGCTCCGAGCTCAGTCCTGGTTGGACCAGGAACATTTGCCGCGGTGCCCGTGTCATCAAGAGTATGGCTCTCTGACTGCAAAGACACCACTACAGGGGCACCACAGGTTGATGACTGCCCTGCCACATTGTCATGGCACATAGGGTTAGGCCCACGAGTTGTCTGCATGTACTAAACAAAACGCCCATTTTCTGTCCAATTTCCTTGTGGTATGCCGTGTTGCTGCTGATCCATATCATGAGGAAGCTCATTGAGATCAGGAGGCAACTCATTGAGATCAAGCATTTCTTTTTCCCTTTTATTGCTACTGCCTCACACCCCCTGCACAAAAAAAAGAAGGAAGTGATGTCAAGTTTTAATCATCAAAGAGTGTTTCAAACAACCTAAAAACCTAGTAAATAGGCAGTTGCATACCATTTATGACAATCTTAGTTGCAGAAGCTACATGTCTATAGCAGAATCTTTTTTATAACAGGTATGCATTTTTTTTGTTTGCACAGACTTGTTATGTTAGTTGCACAGTTTGCAATAATAGGTGGCAAGAACATGACTTTTTTTACTATAGAGTTTTTCTGACTTTTTCCTCTGTTTGTTGCAATGATCCGCAGGTTTTCTGCTGGCAAGGAGCTGATTCAGATTTTTCTGCACATAATTTGGACATAATTTGATGCTACAATTGAGATGGAAAATCCAGGTGAAAGAAGAAAGAAGAATTGGATGACAGACTATAGATATTTGTTTTTCATCGGCATTTCTGTTTTTACTTCTAGTATATTGAACATATTTTTACTATAGCTTTGCAATAGGTGTGGTACCAGAATATATGTGTGGGACAAGAATATATGCGTGACTATTTTAATATGGTTTGTGGTTTCATTAGCCTTGTTCATTTTTCTGTTGCACAAATTGCTGGAGAAGTTGCTATGGATCATTGTGTGTTTTTCACAAAAGTTCTTGTGTTTTAGCTATCGTACTGCAGATTTTTGGCTAGAATAGATGTTTCAGTTGGCCAGGATGCATATATCAGTTGGCTAGCATGCATGTTCAGTTGGATAATCAATGCGTTCAGTTGGCTAGAATAGATGTTTCAGTTGGCCAGGATGCATATTCAGTTGGCCAACATGCATGTTCAGTTGGACAGTCAATGTGCTCAGTTGCCTAGAATAGATGTTTCAACTGGCCAGGATGCATATTCAGTTGGCCAACAGGCATGTTCAGTTGGCCAGGATACATGTTTTTATTGCACATATACTTCAGGTTTTCTAAAGTGTTCACTCACAAACATGCAGTACATGTGGGGTACAATGCATGTTTTAGTTTGGCTAGCATGCATGCTAAGTTGCCAGAATACATGTTCAGTTGGCTGGGATGCATGTTCCAGTTGCACATTTATGCATTTTTCATTGGACATATCTTTTGGACAGTCAATGTGTTCATTTGCAAACAATAACTACAAGTTTGTAGAATGCATGTTTAGTTTTGGCTACCATGCATGTTGAGTTGGCTAGAATCATGTTTTAGTTGGCCAGAAAATGTGTCTTAGTTGGCTTGCTGAACACATCCAGGGGGGACTTGCATGCCATGCATGTTAGAAAACATGTTCAGTTTTTGTTAAACTTGATCTCAAACCATGTTTAGTGTGCAGATGCACTCATGGGGGGGGGGGGTTGGTGTGATGTTGACAATGGGGTGATGTGGCAGATCAGTAGCTTCTCCATGGATTTGCTGATAGATCCATGGAGAAGGGGGTTTACAGATGCAGTACAAGAAGGGGGAGAACTGAAGAGGGGCAGAGAGGAATTACTTGCCTCATGTTGCTGCCTGGTATGGCTCTGATCACCCTGCCCTTAGATCAATTTCTTGAAGCAGTTTCTTCTACTTTTGGGCTGCCATGGCGGCTGTACAGGAGGAGGAAGGAGCCTTGGATCCCCTTCTTTCGTGGAGAAGAAGAAGGTAGCGCGGGAGGGGCTGGGGCGTGAGGGTGAGTAGGTGTGGGAGGGGCTGGGACGCTGGGGACAGCTGTCCACGTGGGGATCGCCTTTTTTGTTCGGGATTGGGCGCTCCATCGCCTCGGTTTGGTGGCCGCCTGTCCCCTTCCTTTTCTGTACCGCAAGGGGACAGGGCTTACCTTTTTAGGACGGCCGCTCGATCGCGCTAGTGGGTAGCCGACCGCCCACTAGACGCGTCCAAAAACCTAAAATCTAAAAAACTCCTTCGTGGAGGAAAGCACGGGAAAATCGTTGCAACGAGACTAATGCGCGTATGTCAATTACGGTCACACAATCCAGGGCAGCGATGTACTGTATCTTTTTTCAGGGCAGCGATGTACTAGTACTCCCTGTATCAAGTCATGTTTTAGTACTTGATATATCTGTATCTAGATAAATCTAAGACAAGAATTTTGGGACAAAGGGAGTATCTTTTTTTACAGCTCCCACGAAATGTTGGGCTCTGGTTCATTGGGGCTTTGGAGGGCGTTGGTTGGCCCATTTGTAAGTGGATGTATCGCTGTCGGTAGGCCCACTATAGTCGGTTGTGTTCGGTCTTCGTCGACCTTTTGCTCTCGCACAGCCGCACAACACCCCTCGTACACCTTACCTCATTCACTCCCAAGCGCCCCTGCTAGGGTTTCTGCCTGCCACCCGCGCCCGTCTGCCGCCCTGCCACCGCCGGTGGATCTCCTTCCCGGCGGTACCTCCTACTTCTCCATTGTCGTCACGCTCCTCTCGGCCTGCCGGTGCCATGGCCGCCCTCCCTCCTATTCGCACGTTGTCATGGAAGCTTCCCCTGTTCCTCTTCGAGAACCACCGATACGGCCGCCCTTGTCTCCATGACTCCATCTACTCTCCACCGCTACATCGCTCCGCTCTCTGCCCCGCTACCATCCCATCAGCATCTCTGCCTCCTTGATTCACTCATAGAGTTCCAAAGTAAAGGTAGTAGAATGGATCTGGCTAAGCTCCTCCTCACACCATGGAGCTCAGCAAGTGCTCCCGCTGGGTGTGTTCCTCCTGAGTGAATCATTAATAATTTTTTAAAGCTTGCATCTCTCTTGTATGATTAACATGTTTGGTTGCTAAATTGATTGGGAATCATGGAAATTTACCAAACCTTTAATCCTTTCTGAATGATTTTCATTTGTTGCTTTAAGAGAATATATTCGGTTGTTTCTCATTTTCTTGCATACTAAAAGTGCACCTAAGATTTTATTGGTTTGACTCGGGCAGTTTGGAAGGTGGATTAGGTTGGGGAGCAACCAATATAGACTTCAAGCACTTCAAGCGGACCATGACTTCCTCATTGTTGCAAGTTCACCGGCGGTGCCCTCGACAAGCAGTGGAACCATAATTATTCTAAACTTCTATGTGTTTATGTTCAAACACCGACCAATTCAGGTAAGAGCACACTCTAGCCAACCATCTTAGTTTGTAATTCCTCATAATCATGTGGTGTGTTAAGTTACAACAAATATGGAACTAAATTTGTCATATATGGCTTGCAAGAACATGAATTCAGTGGTTTTCGTGAGATACAAGATAATATTGTTGTAGCACACATGATATTTTGAAAGTGCAACCAATCCACGAGTGGTTTTGGTAATTAATAATAACATATAAGTCATTGATCTATCGTAGGGGTGTGGGGGTGCAAGTTCACCGCGGAAGCATCGCTTAGGTGCCTATCTTAGGGTTACGTGGGGGTCAAGGTACTGCTGCCGCCGGATCTGGATGACAGCGAGTCTTTGAGGTATGGCCGGGGGCGGCGCAACCACGACAGCGCGGTGGGGCGGGGACGGGGAAGTGGTCGTAGCCGTCGCGGGCAGGGATGGCGAAGGCAAGCTGCTTTGCCGGTGCTTGCTGGATGTTCGGGGAAGATCCTAAACAGTGACAGCAGGGATGCACAAGACAGTCATCCGGTGTAGATCGGACAGTACAAAAAAAGCATGTGACCCCAATTTATTTTTCAGTCAATTGACGTGTCACCAGTCTTGTACCTTAGTGTTGATCTCTTAGGGTATTACTTCTGATCAGAGATATGTGTCGTTCTTAACATTGTGTGTTTTCTGCATCTTCAGCCACACCGTCTTCCTTCTCACCAGAGTTGTCCAACAAGAGAAGCATACACTAGAAGTGAGCCATACTCCCCACTCAAGAGTCCCCTGCCTCGAATGTGCCTGCCTGACATGGACAACCACAACAACCGCAGTGTCATCAACGAGTCAGCAGATGATGCTCACTCGTACGGAGGACGACAAGATAGGTTGTACCCTCATCTTACTTGTGTGCAACATTTATGGCTTCATTATTCATCTAAGCATGGAAAATAGAGTATCACATGTCATTGTACATTCATGCTGATCTCTTAAGAGTCTTACTTTAGATAAAAGACTTGTTCAGGAGTTAATGTTATTCCATAGTTATCATCCCTCAGCCAATGCTATCCCATAGGCTGGTGATTATACCCCTTCTAGTATTACCTATGTTGTTGTTCTTTAATACTTTTGTGCGACATCTAGTTAATCTCAAGTACAAGCAATACACATTTTGTAGCTATCATTTGTGCTCTCTCTTTAGTTATTGAGACCCATTGCTGCTAGTTAAGTCCAGTCCTACTATTTAAGTCGTCTTCTATAGGCACTCATTACATAATCTCACTACTAGTTGTCTTCCATGCATGTCAGGTATTATTGCACACACTGATATTGTGTATTAGAACAAATCCACTAGAAGAACCTCGCGGAGCAATGTAATGGCCAACAAACTCGACATTAATGATATCCAATATGATGGAACAGCTAAATGTAGTTCTTCAGAAGAGTTGCAGAAAGATGATGATTCCTATTCACTCCACAAGGTCCTTGCTCCAACTTGTCCCATGATATGGGTAGCATCATGCATATAATGTCCTGCAATATATCTACTCTGTTGCAATGCCATGTGCTTAGCCCGCTCATCGTACATGTGAATATGTCATGCCTTCCTGTTTTTCAGTATCTATTCCATTCATGATAACATGTCTTCAAATTCAAGTATTATCATTCTACTCTGTCGCAATGCCTCTGCTTAGTTTGGACATCATCCTTCTGAATATCTCATGCATTGTTATTCATCGCTATGTACTCCATCCGTCTACCATGCCATGTTTTTTTTACATTGAAGTGTTGTTCTACTGTTCTGTTGTAGTGCCATCTTAGTTTCCCCATCATACACACATATGTTGCCTGCCTTTTTTTTGTACCTATTCTAGCTATCATACACTTTTGCATTCAACTAGTGTTTATTTTACTCTGTTTTCCTATTGTATCCCTAGCTCTTATATCATACTCCCTCCATCCGGATTACATGTCGCAAAAATGGATAAAAATGGATGTATCTAGAACTGAAATACACCTAGACACATCCATTTATTTCCAGATGGAGGAAATACATGTCAATATGTCGTGCCTTTCTATTCTTTGGTACCTATTCCATCTCTCTGTCGTAGCATGTTTTATAATTGAAGCACCATTCTTCTATATAAGGCATGCAAGGGGAAGATGACTATGTTAGAATCTGAAGGGCTACAAACAAGGTCTTTGCAAAAGATCCAAAATCCAGGAGATAGAAACCCAACTCCAGTGTTCATATATACTGCTACAGCACAGAGATACCCAACTCCTCCAGATAATAACCACATTCCGGTGGCCAAAGAACTAGTCTGCTCCAGTCCAGCAAAAATATGTCAACTACTTTCTAAGAAGCGTGTGCGTATCCTCGCATCATGAAATTTTATAGCAGATCACATTTGAACTTATATTTTCTACATGTTTCTTACGCATCTCTCTTGTAGAAAATATGCTTAAAGGATAGAAAACGTTCTAATCTGGGATCGTGTTCGAGGAAAGTATCTTGTAGGAATGCTCTGTGCTCCAACGTTGATGTAAGTACATGTTGTATGTCACTATATTTTTACATTAGTATGTATTTTGTTAAGTAGCATTGCAGTCAATCCAACCTTCACTACCCTACACCAATTATCTGATCTGAATTTACTTGTAGCAAAATGTATAATTAAGGTGTTAATGTAGATTTTTGTAAGGAGAACTGTCTGGTAGTTTTGCATAGTGAGCTGCATGATTGTACTATCTCATATCTTGCACATTACTGATAACCCATAAGTATAGGGGATCGCAACAGTTTTCGAGGGTAGAGTATTCAACCCAAATTTATTGATTCGACACAAGGGGAGCCAAAGAATATTCTCAAGTATTAGCAGTTGAGTTGTCAATTCAACCACACCTGGATAACTTAATATCTGCAGCAAAGTATTTAGTAGCAAAGTAGTATGGAAGTAATGGTAACGGTAGCAAAAGTAACAGTAGCAATTTTGTAGTAATTGTAACAATGGCAACGGTAAAGTAACTAAGCAAAGATCAATATGTGAAAAGCTCGTAGGCATTGGATCAGTGATGGATAATACGTCGGATGCGATTCCTCATGTAATAGTTATAACATAGGGTGACACAGAACTAGCTCCAGTTCATCAATGTAATGTAGGCATGTATTCCGAATATAGTCATACGTGCTTATGGAAATGAACTTGCATGACATCTTTTGTCCTACCCTCCCGTGGCAGCGGGGTCCTATTGGAAACTAAGGGATATTAAGGCCTCCTTTTAATAGAGTACCGGACCAAAGCATTAACACTTAGTGAATACATGAACTCCTCAAACTATGGTCATCACCGGTAAGTATCCCGATTATTGTCACTTCGGGGTTAACGGATCATAACACATAATAGGTGACTATAGACTTGCAAGATAGGATCAAGAACTCACCTATATTCATGAAAACATAATAGGTTCACATCTGAAATCATGGCACTCGGGCCCTAGTGACAAGCATTAAGCATAGCAACATCAATCTCAGAACATAGTGGATACTAGGGATCAAACCCTAACAAAACTAACTCGATTACATGATAAATCTCATCCAACCCATCACCGTCCAGCAAGCCTATGATGGAATTACTCATGCACGGCGGTGAGCATCATGAAATTGGTGATGGAGGAAGGTTGATGATGACGACAGTGACGGATTCCCCTCTCCGGAGCCCCGAACGGACTCCAGATCAGCCCTCCCGAGAGAGATTAGGGCTTGGCGGCGGCTCCGTATCGTAAAACGCAATGAATCCTTCTCTCTGATTTTTTTTCTCCCCGAACGTGAATATATAGAGTTGGAGTTGATGTCGGTGGAGCACCAGGGGGCCCACGAGGCAGGGGGGCGCGCCCAGGGGGGTAGGCGCGCCCCACCCTCGTGGACAGGGTGTGGGCCCCCTGGCCTTGATTCTTTCGCTAGTATTTTTATTAATTCCAAAAATATTCTCCGTGAATTTTCTGGTCATTTCGAGAACTTTTATTTCTGCACAAAAATAACACCATGGAAATTCTGCTGAAAACAGCGCCAGTCCGGGTTAGTTCCATTCAAATCATGCAAGTTAGAGTCCAAAACAAGGGAAAAAGTGTTTGGAAAAGTAGATACGATGGAGACATATCAACTCCCCCAAGCTTAAACCTTTGCTTGTCCTCAAGCAATTCGGTTGATAAACTAAAAGTGATAAAGAAAAACTTTTACAAACTCTGTTTGCTCTTGTTGTTGTAAATATGTAAAGCCAGCATTCAAGTTTTCAGCAAAGATTATGAACTAACCATATTCACAATAACATTTAGGTCTCATGTTACTCATATCAATGGCATAATCAACTAGTGAGCAATAATAATAAATCTCGGATGACAACACTTTCTCAAAACAATCATAATATGATATAACAACATGGTATCTCGCTAGCCCTTTCTGAGACCGCAAAACATAAATGCAGAGCACCTCTGAAGATCAAGGACTGACTAAACATTGTAATTCATGGTAAAAGAGATCCAGTCATAGTCATACTCAATATAAATTAATAGTAATGGATGCAGATGACAGCGGTGCTCTCCAGCTGGTGCTTTTTAATAAGAGGAGGATGACTCAACATTAAATTAAATAGATAGGCCCTTCGCAGAGGGAAGCAGGGATTTGTAGAGGTGCCAGAGCTCGATTTTGAAATAGAGATAAATAATATTTTGAGCGGCATTCATTGTCAACATAACAACCGATAGATCTCGATATCTTCCATGCTACACACATTATAGGCGGTTCCCAAACAGAATGGTAAAGTTTATACTCCCCCACCACCAACAAGCATCAATCCATGGATGGCCCCAAACAACGGGTGCCTCCAACTAACAACAGTCCTAGGGGAGTTTTGTTTGCAATTATTTTGATTTGATTTGAGCATAGGACTGGGCATCCCGGTGACCAGCCATTTTCTTGTGAGTGAGGAGCGGAGTCCACTCCTCTTGAGAATAACCCGCCTAGCATGGAAGATACAGACACCCCTAGTTGGTACATGAGCTATTCGAGCATGCAAAACAGAATTTCATTTGAAGGTTTAGAGTTTGGCACATACAAATTTACTTGGAACGGCAGGTAGATACCGCATATAGGAAGGTATAGTGGACTCATATGAAATAACTTTGGGGTTTATGGAAGTGGATGCACAAGCAGTATTCCCGCTTAGTACAAGTGAAGCTAGAGAAAAACTAGGAAGCGACCAACTAGAGAGCGACAACAGTAATGAACATGCATTAAAATTAATAAACATTGAGTGCAAGCATGAGTAGGATATAATCCACCATGAACATAAATATCGTGGAGGCTATGTTGATTTTGTTTCAACTACATGCGTGAACATGTGCCAAGTCAAGTCACTCGAATCATCCAAAGGAGGATACCACCCTATCATACCACATCACAACCATTTTAATAGCATGTTGGCACGCAAGGTAAACCATTATAAACTCCTAGCAAATTAAGCATAGCATAAGCAACTATAATCTCTAATTGTCATTGCAAACATGTTTCATTCATCATAGGCTAAATCAGGAACGATGAACTAATCATATTTACAAAAACAAGAGAGGTCGAGTTCATACCAGCTTCTCTCATCTCAATCAGTCCATCATATATCGTCATTATTGCCTTTCACTCGCACGACCGAACGGTGTGAATAATAATAATAGTGCACGTGCATTGGACTAAGCTGGAATCTGTAAGCATATGATACAAAGGAGAAGACAAGGTAATATGGGCTCTTTGTTAAATCAACAATAATGCATATAAGAGCCACTACAACATTTTCATTATGGTCTTCTCATCTCGACCCCCAAAGAAAAGAAAAGAAATAAAACTATTTACATGGGAAAGCCCCCAACAAGCAAAAGAAGAACGAAAAATCTTTTTGGGTTTTCTTTTAATTATTACTACTACAGGCATGGAAAGTATACTAACTAAAAGCTACAACTAATTTTTTGGTTTTTCTTAAGGTTATTCAAACACACAAGAAGAAAGCGTGAAAAAGGAAAATAAACTAGCATGGATATTACAATGGAAAAGTATGAGCACCGACAACTATAATGAGTGTGTGAACATGAATGTAATGTCGGTGAGAAATACGTACTCCCCCAAGCTTAGGCTTTTGTCCTAAGTTGGTCTATGCCCAAGGATCAAAGTTGTAGCTGGGGTCATACTGAGATGCAGCAACTATTGCCTCATGAGCTGCAGCTTGGAGGCGAGCTACCTCCGTCCTCCTCTCATACTTGTTCGCCTCCTCCCTAGTTATAATATATCTCCTTTTTGCCTGAAAGTCAAAGAAACCAGGAGCAGGGAGAGCAACATGGACAATGCGACGCTTGTCAAAGATTAGTCGGTATTGGAGGAGCTGTTCGTTCCTCTCAACAAACTGATGACGAACCATAGCATCATAATCTAGATAAGCGGGAGGCAACTCCATATCATTTTCATGTATGGGTATCTCAAGAAAATTAGCCACACGGGTTGCATAAATCCCACCAAACAAGTCTCCACTTAATCTATTACTCCCTCCGTTTCTTTATGTAAGGTGTATTATTTTTAGCACGGTGACCGAGGCACATAATTATAGACATGTTAGGACAAAATTACCCTTGGCAAATTTTTTGGTTGGAGGCATGTAAATCAGTTAGTCCAGGAAAGTAAGAGATACGTGCAATCAACACAGAGATAGTTTCCATATTTTGCTACAAGGAGAGATATGGACAATCGGGAGAGAGATATTTTCCTTTTTTTCTGGAGGGCTAACAAGGGAATTATGAGGAATTAGAAGAAATGCACCTTACATTCTGGAATTTTATCAAAAAACAAATGCACCTTATATAAAGGAACGGAGGGAGTATTATGCAACCTTCGTGCAACAATGGCCCCCAAGTTATATTGTTTATCTCCTAAAACAGCACTCTTGAGAACACTAAGATCTGGAACACACATGTGACATGCCTCATCCTTACCGTTTATGCATCTACCTATAAAGAGAGCAAAATAATGTGTAGCAGGAAAATGAATGCTCCCTATGGTAGCTTGTGTTATTTCTCTAGATTCCCCCACAGTGATACTAGCAAGAAAATCTTTAAATTCAGATTTGCGAGGTTCACTAGCACTACCCCATTTGTGGCACCCGGCTCAGAGCAACCGGTTTACCATGCATTGCCAGCCCAGAGACCATGACTTCTGGCAACACACAACATCTTGGTACAGAAAACAACCGCTTTATTGATGCTAGCGGATCAAAGTTTATATTACAACAGGTAGCGAGGCCAAGCGGCACACACGGTGCGGTTGAACAATATGTACATTATTTAGTGAACATAAAGGGGCCTCGATCATAACAACTACGCGGCAGCGGAACAACGTCGTAGTGGAACTCCATAGCACAGGGACACCGATGTGGACACGATCTAGACTCGGACAACACTCCTTTCCAACGAGACTTTCCTGAAATCTGGCATGACACGCCAGGTCAGTACATTGAATGTACTTGCAAGCTCACAACAGACATAAACATAATGACAAACAATATCATGATAATTAACCAATTATTAATAATGCAACAAGATAGCAACATGCTGTGATCATGCTCCTGAGAGAAAAATCTCTCGGACTGGCTTACCAATGGTGATCGCTCTTGGATCACAAACGTGCCAACCTCAAGGTCTTAACTAGGGATATCTCGTGATCTTCCCGGCGATCACAACCACGACCAATATTTGGTCTCAAACGGTGATCCTTTCGGCGATCACAACCACGACCAACACTTGGTCTTGAACAACAAGATGACCTTTCCGCCATCATCAATAGTGCAAAGTTCATAACTTAGTGTGCAAGATTTATTAAACGTTGACCCATGGTGTGACCTACTTTCGAGCGTGTCCGTAACCGTGGACTCGGCTATCGATGGATTAATACACTCTGCAGAGGTAGCGCACTGTACCCACACCACAGAACCCATGGCCTCGCACTCCCATTCGGGTGGACCAACGGCATTCCGACGAAACCCCTCCATTGCCATGACACTCTCCCGGCCACTCCGACTTACTCCCCACTGGGCTAGTCCTGGGTGGCCCCGTGTCTAGCAAAGACACAACGACCACCGTCGTGGCCAAAAATATAAACTGTCCCACACGGGGACACGGTACCAAAAATCTCAACAATGGGCACACAAGGTTATGTCTGCTTACCGGGCCAGGGTACCGCACGCCCATAACCTTCCCTCGTTGGAGGCACCGACCAGAGGCATGACAACGGACTAAATAAAGTCCTTCCCGTAAAGGCAAATGTGGTTGCACTGGGAAAAACTCGATTCAGTGGCACCATGACCCGGTCAACGATATATTTAAGTTGAGTTATTATCAGGTTCAACTTAAAATGAAAATAACCGGTGTCATAGAATGCCATGAAAATGCAACACTAAGATATGCATCACATATCAACGGTAATGACTGAGTCAACCATCTCCACACTAAGCATAAACATGAACAACTCATGACACTTCTCTTGTTAGGATTAAACCTTACTTTAAACAGAATCTTTTCTAGCAAATTTATCATTTTTCTCATGCATGAAAAATAACTCCATATAATTATTTATATCCATAACCATATTACTCTTTCATAACAAAAATTAATTCTAGTTTCTTTACCAACTTAGTTAGCTTTAAACTTTCTGTAAATCAAGCATATTAACTTAAACAAGCAACTAACAGAATATAAATAACATAATAGTGATTTAAATACATGGATTAAATCATTCATTCAAGTAGGAAAATCACAAATATTGTAATGGCACCATGAAAATGTTGCTGTGGCTTGCCTTAGTGCAGATGAGGTTCACAAGCCTCCTGGTGATCCTCAAGACAAGCCTCACCCTCTGAAAATATTTATAAACACAAAAAGAAAACATCAAGAACCCTTCTGAAATTCACCAGAAAATCTAGACAGCAGGGAAAAATCCCATTTTTGGTGAGCTGCTAGATTTCTTTACAAATAATACAATGCAAAAAGAATCAATTCATTTGGACTTATGGTTAAAGAGTTTTGGCTGTTTGAAGCTCTTTGGAAAAATATGAAATTTGAATTTAAATGAAAACAGGCTGGGGGGGGGGGTGACGTCGAAGGCGTAAAGCCTCAGGGCGCCACCACTCATACCGCTTCACGCGTGTACTGAGTGGCTGACTAGCGGGCCCTGCTAGTCAGGTGAGGGGAGAGGGAGAAGGAAACAGAGGACGGTGCGGCTTCGCCGGAGCACACGCCGGGACGAGGGCTTCTTGGCCAAAACAAGAGGGGGGGATCGAGAGAGGAGACAGAGGCGCACCTGCCCGTACCTGTAGAGTAGCTAGGGGTGGTCAGACGGCGTCGGAATCAACCTCTCAAGCGGAATTAGAGGGCAGAGGTCGCCAGAGACGAAGACGACGGCGAACAGAGGCGGCTCCAGGGGCTCCAACCAGGCGGAACAGCACCACCGGAGAGCGGTGGAGGCCTTGGAAGGGTTGCCCAGGCCTGGGAGGGGCCGGAACTACGGAGACGACCCGAGGGTATCGCTGGCGAGCTCGAGCTCAGGGACGGCGGCCCGCGGCCTGCCCTACCGGGCTACGGCTATCTACGAGATTGTGGAATGTGTGGGAGGCGTGGATGGTGCTCGAGGAAGCTGGGGAGGGCTCCATTTACAGCCGAGCGTCGAGGGGGGTTCGGGCTCCGCCGGTGGACACCTGGACAGGGCGCCCGATGACGAACATCATCAGTGAGAGGGGGAGAAGGCGTTGCAGCTCACGCGGGGACTGTGGGCGAACGGGGACGAGCACAGGGGCACTGGGGTGACAACGAGCACAGTGCGCACCGCACTGTTACGTTGGCCGGACCGCGCCCGTGCTCGTTGCGGCGAGCTCCGGCGTCGGCGAGCGCCAGGAGGGAGTTAAGAGAGCTTGGACGAAGATTGTGGCAAAGTTTGGCAAGGCTAGGCAGTCGGGGAAGCGAGCACGCGAGCAACAGAAGCTCGGGCGCGACGCAGAGTGCATCGACACGCAGGTTGGCATCATGTACACGCGTGGTCTACGATGGAATTACTCACGCACGGCGGAATTACTCACGCACGGCGGTGAGCATCATGAAATTGGTGATGGAGGAAGGTTGATGATGACGACGACGATGGATTCCCCTCTCTGGAGCCCCGAACAGACTCCAGATCAGCCCTCCTGAGAGAGATTAGGGCTTGGCGGCGGCTCTGTATCGTAAAACGCGATGAATCCTTCTCTCTGATCTTTTCTCCCCGAGCGTGAATATATAGAGTTGGAGTTGAGGTCGGTGGAGCACCAGGGGGCACACGAGGCAGGGGGCGCGCCAAGGGGGGGTAGGCGAGCCCCCACCCTCATGGACAGGGTGTGGGCCCCCTGGCCTTGATTCTTTCGCCAGTATTTTTTATTAATTCCAAAAATATTCTCCGTGAAGTTTCAGGTCATTCTGAGAACGTTTATTTCTGCACAAAAATAACACCATGGCAATTCTGCTGAAAACAACGCCAGTCCGGGTTAGTTCCATTCAAATCATGCAAGTTAGAGTCCAAAACAAGGGCAAAAAGTGTTTGGAAAAGTAGATACGATGGAGACGTATCAATTACTAAAATGTAGTGTTGTGGTCTGGTTGTCCAATCGTTCATTTTGTCAACGTTGCTTTCCTATTAACTTATCCGGCTGATGATAGCAGTGCCATATTGTGTTAATTTGGTGTAGGCTAGTGTGGTCTAGTCCCAAACGTTCATTGTGTAAATGTTGCTTTCTTATTATCCGGCCTGGCCAATGATAGCAATGCTAGTGTGTTAATTTGGTGCAAGCTGCTGAAGTTAAGAAGACAAAGTCTGAAGACAGCAAGGCAACCCCGTTGTTTCTCTCCAATAAATCTTGTGCAGGTAATATGGCAATAACTCTTGATTAATCTATTCAGTTCCCCTCCTAATTTATGTTATGATGCAGTGGTCGATACACTCTCCATTATCAATGATAGAAGCCTGCCAAAATCGTCATCTGGATCTGTTCAGTTTCCTCTATCTCGAATCCAACGAAAAAATATATGTTTGTGAACCAATTACTGAATGAAGCAATGATGGAAATCGTGGAGGAATCAGAGGTGCACATTCTTGCGCAGCAACAACTGATCGATGGTTTCAGAGACAATATAGCAAAGAAGGAACAACTTGCTCACATGCTTATGGGCGTCATCCACGCTAAGGTTGCAGATTGTAAGGTTGTAGATCGTTAAGTTCTGTTCATTTATTTGCACTGGCATCAATCTTTGATTGCCCAACGGATGCAATTTCCTATAATATATGCTTTGATGCGCTACGTTTTTTCCTTGTATGCCGTACATTTTCTTAGCGCAGCTCACAATCCAGCTTTCTGGGTCGAAAGCTCAACTGGTCGCTAACAAGCCAAAGTAAGCAGTGAAATTAATAACTACAACAAAGCAACATGGGCCCTTCATCAAGGGGAGTGGCCCACTGCCCATAATGGGCCCCGTATTGGGCTCGTAGTTATTAGCTGGGCGAAAACTTTCTTGGGCCTTTGATTGATAGGATTTGGCCCTGTCCATAAATGGTCCTTGTAATAGGCTCAAAGTAATAGCTGGGCCAAAATCGACGTTGGCTAATTGGTCCTATAGCCATGCTGGAATTTTAGCGGGCCCAATTAGTTGACGGGCCGTTAACAGGCCAAAAGCTCTATTGGGCCGCAATAATTGAAACGAGCCAACGGGCCTTAGCAGGCCAAAATAGACTACAGTTAATGCTTGGTCGAGTTCCATGTCGGGCCGTTAACAGGCCAAAATCCAAGCGGGCCATATGTGGGCTGATTAACCAAATGGGTCGTTAACAGGCGGATAGTAAGGTTGGGACTGGAAGGCCGCTAAGAAGCCAAAAGGTCAGGTGGGACTGTAAATGGCCCAACTCAACTGTGGACCTTTAATAGGCTGAAAGACACACTAGGCTGGAATTGGACCATGCAGAGCATGCACTAGTACAACGAGGTGCTATAGAAACGGTTTTTAACCCCTTTACACGACGGCATTTGGAACCGTCGCCTAGTGAGTGTGGGCGATAGGGGGGTCCTTCCCACACGACCCAGAGACCGTCGGGGATATGCCCTCCTGGCACACACGCTCGACAAAATGAGGTCGTGTGCGACCGGCGAGCGACCAAATACGGTTATACGTACAGTAGTGCTAGAAAAATACAATTATGCAGGCGAAATCATTTCCAATCGTAAGTACATCCCACACAGTCAGTCCCCGCTAAACGTTTCCGTTCGTATATACATCCCACACAGTCGCTCCAAGGAAAACGTTTCTGTTTACAAGTACATCACACACAATTTTCCTCATTAAATCGTTTGTGATAGCGTTTCCATTGCACACGGTATTAATAATTTTATCGTTTGTGTTATTGAATGCATCACACATGGTGCGTAGAAGAAACTGTGTGGCAAAGGCTGTCCATCACACACCATTTTTATGTGGTAAAGGTTTGCACCAGGTGGCCTAACGCAAACAGTTTTCAAGAGGATGTCGTGTGTGATTATTCATTAATCTAACACGGTTTATTCCTAGAAACTGTGTGCGTTATTGAATGCATCACACACGGTGTTTTCTCAATAACCGTTTGCAATAGAAAACCCAATTAGCAGGCTAATTATCCTATTATTAATAATCCATTGATTAATCTAATTGACATTTCATATTAAGCACACAATATATTTCATTTTCATAATTGAAATACATCATAGTACAACATCATATAGCTTCAGCACTCAGCTACCCCATTACACAACTACACCAGCACCAAGTTTCACATGCAACATCTATAACCTTTCGAAATTAGCATCATTACGGTACATAGATAGATGTATCTCATCTGGAAAACTGCTGTAGCAGAAGGCGAATATTGAGCCTTCATTGATGTTGAAGGTCTTTGCAACTTTAGGCCAGTGCCTGTGGATGATTGACCGTCCATACTTCATCCTCTTCAGGAACACTTCAATATTGAACCGTGTATGTTGTATGAATACCTTCCTCGCCTCCTGACCATACAGGTGGTTTGAGAGGTAATCATCAGTGAACTGCTTTGGAAAGGCCTAAAAACAAGGATGTGCATAAATATCTTTTCTATATTGGAAATGGGGCAAAGGAATAAAATAGGCAAGGTATAATAGTTAGTACCCTCCTGTAGTGAACTGATGTCTTCTTCATTGTGCAGACAAAGATCTTGTTGTTTTTTGTCGCCAATTTCTTTATCCTAACAATCTTTCTGAGTTTCTTGACTTGACTGATATTCATGGGCAGATCATTTCCCCATATGCAAAAAGGGTCGAACAGTGGGTCAAAACCTCTAACAGCAGGACCTACATGTGCAAGACCAAATTGTTAAAAACCTAAATATTAGAATGGTTCCTGCAATTGCACAATAATGTGCTATTAGACAAAGGAGCAGGCATGTGCAAACCTTGATTGTAAACCTCAGTGCTTCCCATTTGTTTCCCTGCAACACATATAAAGGTAGTTAGTCATCAGGTTAAGTGAGGGTTCGCATGCTATCAGTAAAATATGTTGATGAAAAATAAGCACATTGCAGATTCATCAGATTAATTCAAGCCACATGGAAAACCCATGTATTCGAACCAAGCATGATTAAGAACTAGGAAATATAGCACTTGTATATGTTTCTCATGTATTAAGTGCAGCCAAATTCGATTTATTCCTCACATGCACAACAATACAAAATTCTACCCACGACAATTGGACATCGCATTGCAGAATTGAACCAAACAGTTAACTAAACACCACAACAAATGAACCAAACACTAACTAAGCATCACATTGCACAATATAACATACTCCAAAAAGAAGATCAGGTAGTTAACCAAACCAAGCATGCTTAACAACTTGGAAATATAGCAATTGTATTTGTTTCTCATGTATTTACTACAGCCAAATTCAATTTATTCCTCACATTGTATACAATAACAGAATGCACCCACAACAATTGAACATCGCATTGCAGAATTGAACCAAACAGTTAACTAAACACCACAACAAACGAACCAAACGCTAACTGAGCACCACATTGCACAATATAACATACTCCTAACAGAAGATCAGACAGTTAACCAAACCAAGCATGCTTAAAAAATTGGAAATATAGCAATTGTATTTGTTTCTTACGTATTTACTACAGCCAAATTTGATTTATTTCTCACATGGTATACAATAACAGAATGCACCCACAACAATTGAACATCGCATTGCAGAATTGAACCAAACAGCCAACCGCATCGCATCATCGGCGCGCAAGGCGTCGACGGTGGCCTCGACGGCGAGGTGCTCCTCCAAGATCCGGGGGTTGACACGAATGGCAACCATCGCGACCTCATCCACGCGTGCGACCGCGATTTTCTTCTCCGCTGCCAAATGCTTCTTGAGATCCTGGCTATACTGCGCGCACCATGGCTTAGGGCGGCACTTATTTGGTGGAGGGGTCGGTGATTTGGGTGGAAGGTGTCATGCCAGCGGTCGGGGCATGTGGGATGTGGAAGGAGGAGGAGGAGGATGGGGATCGGGTGTGGATTACCTGCATTGATAGGCGAGGCCGAGCAGCGTGAAGGAGGGTCATCGGCGAGGAGGCGGCGCTGCAAGCAAGGAGTGAAGGTTTCAACTTGGAAAGGAAGGCAGAAACAGGGGAAATGTGGCTTTTGGTAAGGGGGAGGGGCGGGGAGGTAGATATTTCCGCGGAAGCCAAAAATTTGGAATCGCTTCAGCGAAAAAACTGGCGTGCAAAGTGTCATCAGACACGGTGCCTTATTCAGAACTTTGTACGATATGTGAACATTACAAACGATTCCGATAGCTTAACCCGTGTGTGATGAGTTTGAACGTCAAAAATTTTGGTTCGAATTTCCCTGGTTACAGTGGTCATCCACGTCATTGCATAATTTGGGTACACAAAGGAGACTACAACACACCCACACTTCTTAATCGAGCAAGTTCGGCAATAAAACAAAGCTAGCTGACCTAAACATTACTCTAACAAATTAAAGACCGACGCTCTAAATTAAACAAAACAAAGAGTACTAGTATGGCTGGTGCTCGTCGATCTCCGCCGCCGCCTCCATGTCCAGCTCACGCCCGACAGTCTCCTGGGGAAGGGGCTCCATGGCATCAATCACACCATACTCGGCAAGCATCTCGCAATCCGCGTCCGCCATATCTTTGGAATAGGCCGCCACGAGTTGGGCGTGGCCGGCCGCGATCTGGGCTTTGGCGGGCTCCGTCGTGGCAAGGTATGCCGCGTAGGAACGGACGGCTGCTCAAACGCTCTCAACGATTGCCAACTCTTCGGCCGTGGGTTGCCGACCGTTGTCGGAGAAGCTTCGTTCGATTTGTGCGGTGACCACCACGAGCCGGGCGTGGATGGCCTCGACATGGTCGTGGGCGGCCTCCATCAGGGCTAAGGCCGCCACTGCGGAATGGACAGCTGTTGTGCCGCTCTCGCCAGTTGCTATCCCCGAGGTAGATGCTGCTGCCACCGCCTGAGAAGCAACAACGGCTGTTTGGGCTGCCTTGGCCGCCCGGACGCAGATTGCGGGTGCCCTCACGAAGCTTGTTAGCATGTGCCTGGCGGCTGCGGCTGCGCTCTTGCCGGAGTGGGCCGCCGAAGTTGCCCTCACGACGCGGGTCCACGTCCCCATCTTTCACCGGCGACTATTGAACAGTGAAATGATATTTGAGGAGCGGGCTAGTGTGCTTGACACTCCGACGGTGCTCCAAGGTATTTTGTGCTGCATCTCACACGGTTGGTGATAATAAACTGTGAGCAATCTACTTGATTTTTTGTCTTGATTTGAATTACATAATGGGGTCACAGCTGCAAAGGATGGTGTTTGGATTGCTAGAACTTTTATCTGCAGTGAACATGCAACTATAGGTGTGTCATCAAAAAAATTGGAATTATTCAGGATTCGTTTGGACGTTTTTATACATGAACTTGGTTTTGTAGGCATTTCAGGTGCATAATTCAAATTTGAACTACATGCACATGCTCCAGTGCGTATAAACGGGTTAAAAAATCAAATATGTGTCCTTGGTTGCATGCTTAGGTCCCATGAAAGAAATGGGAATGAATGTCAAACACCCACTACTGCAGGATGGTCCAAACGAGACACTACGACCAGAGACCCTTCGACGAAACTGTGTGCGATGCCATAATCACAAACAGTGGTGTAAAAAACCCGTCAAAAAGGTGCAAACCGTTTGCGATGACAGATGCATCAAACACGGTTCAGAATTTAGTTGCGTGTGCGATGCAGGACATACGGTTCAGCTCAATTAACTATTTGGGATGAGGAGGAACAAAAGAAACGGGCAGCCAGATGAAGGCGTGTGCGATATACAGCATACGGTTCACTGAGATGAACTGTGTGTGATTAGGGAACACAATGGAAACGGTTCAACTGGACAAGATGTGTGTGATACACGGCAAACAGGTCCGTAATCAGAAATGTGTGCGAAGACCAATAATAACACAAATGATTGCTGCTAATAAGCCGTGTGAATTGCTCTATCTACAGTAGAATAACATGTATATATATATAACTGAAATAAACATCCAATTACATAAGTGAATATATAGATCATTCGCACACACCTCAATAAACAATTGCATGCATTCTAAAGTAGGAGAAACGATCGTCTAGTCATCTACTTCTTGTGACGCTCCCGCCACTGCTATGTGGCTTGATCCCTCGTCTGGGTCAGGAAGAAGATAGTTCCTCATGTCAATGATCCGCCTGTACATCTCGTAGCTTGTGTATGTGTCCATGGCCGCGTACTTGACATGTTGTTCATCCAGTCTCTCATGCCACACACTGTGCCACGCGTTCTTGTCCTTATTGCTCTCTTCCTTCATCTTCGCGTAGTAGGGGTCGATGATGGCCGAGGCGAGGTCAACCAGGGATTTCAGTTTGTTTTTGTCGCTGCCCCAGACCTTGTAGTGGTGCTGGATGTTGACAAGATTCGGGCATTTCAAGTCCGAAACCTTGAGCGCTTTTAGATCGTTGGTGGTGTCCACCGTAGCGAAACTGTAGTCGGAGCTGTTGATAAACCTGGAGAAACGCTCGCAAGGCCTTGTGGCAAGGTGGTAGTGGTAGATGAGGACGTCATGTCGCACACACAACTGGGCGACGGCAACCTTCTGATCATGCCCGGCACGACCGATGGTGTACTCGAGGTCGAAGCCGACCACTCGGTACTTGTCCTTGGCAAGGAACCGCTCCATAGTTTGGATGGAGCTCTCCACCGAGCTCGGATCGTTCGTGTACACCACCGAGAGGGCCTTCCCCCTCACGTGGGTGTCCACTACGTGATGCGTGGTGAACTGCCCGCTGTTGTCGTCGTCAGCCGCTGGGAGCGCCATTGGAGGCACGGGGAGCGCCATTGGAGCCGCTGGATGTCCTCTGTGTATGTGTCCTCGTCGGTGTGCTTATTGTGTGTGAGACGAGAGATGAAGGTAAATGGCCGCAGGAATAAAAGGGGGCCGGGCGGCATGGATTCTCGATGCGTCCGCATGGCAATTTTTGCAGCGCGTAACTGCATCGTCGCGCCGCGCCCGGCGCAACCGCTTGCATATGAACGTGCGTGATCGTGCGCCGACCCCAAACACTGGCAGCGCGTGTGGAGGGACGAGGGCAGAGCACCCGGAGGGACGCGAGAGCAGAGCGCGCGCGGCGGGACGCAAGCAGAGCGCGTCGCGGCCGCCTGAACCGCAAGAAACCACACGCATAGAGCAGTTGAACACGCAGGAAATGGTTGCCTACAAGCCGGCCAACAGTTGCGTCGCTGCATAGAGAGTGGCCATGTGCTACCACCTCCGTCTAGTCTATAGTCTCCTTTATATTCTGTGCCATACTTTGCCCTCAAATTTAACCAACAAAATGTTAATGCATGTTTTAAAAATTATATAATTGGAAAGTATGTTCAAATACAAATCCAACTATATAAACTTTGGCGACATGCATTCGTATTTTATTATTTAAATCATACTTATAAACCAGGACGGTGGTATAGCAGGTAATGAAATCGCAAACGTTTTTTATTAACCATATGTGTACGTGGCCTTTCGTCCTCCTCTCGCACGTCTTGTCACCCCGCTGCCGCAGACGGCTTACAGCGCAAGCTTGCGCAGCGCGCGGGGGCGTTCTTTTGGCCAAACGGTGGCGCCAATGAATCGTCGGTGAGCCCGTTCCCGCGCAACCTCGTAGGTTCCCGCGCAAGCTTCCCGCCCGACTCGATGAAATCCCCCAAAATCCAAATGCTTACTGGCCTGCTATAAAAACCCTCACGGCCGGCGAGTCCTACGTCGCATTTTCCCCTCCCTCCCTGTAGCTTATCTCGTCTGCTTCTCCCACAATCGCCAGTGGCACCAGTCCGTCGTCGTCGCTCAGCCACTCTGCCGTCATCAAAGGACAGCTCCAGCTGGGAGGCTACACCACGGCGGCGGCGCACTCCCCGGCGTAGTGTAGTGCGCGTGGCATCCCAGTTGAGTGTGCACAGAACACCCACCACACGCTCCGCCGCCGGTGCCCGTCGGCAGCTGTTGCTGGCCGGCATTGCCGCCACACCACCGTCGAAAGCCAGGGCCATCGCCCGCTCTGCCGCCGCGGCCTGAAGGCAGGAGGTGGTCGTCGTGGCCGCCACCCCACTGCCGGCCACTGTGGCCATCACTTGCTCTGCCACCGCAGCCCGAAGGTGAGAGGTGGTGGTCGTGGCCGCTACCCCATCGTCGGCCGCCATGGCCGCCGGCCCACCGTCGACCGCTGGGGTCATCACCCACTCTGCCACCGCCGCCCGAAGGCAGGAGGCGGAGGTGGATGCCCGCACGTGCATCATCGAACTTCCGCGCTACAGCGAGTTCCTGCGGGAGGAGGAGGAGCGCCTCATCGAGCACGCAAAGAGCCTTACCGCCGCCGTGGCCGCGGCACACGCCGCCTCAGAGGCGAGGAATCAGGAGATCTATGAGGAGAACCACCACTTCGAGAGGGGTCGTCTAGAGCGGCAGAGGGCGCTCGAGGTGAGCGTCACTAAAGCTGCAACAGTGGCAGGCACCGTATTGCGGTTGCCCGGCTCGTCGGTAGGCTCCTCCTCCTCCGCCTCTTACTCAGCGCGCTCGGCAGAGGAGAGGCAGCCGGCAGTAGTACAAATCCCCTCCGCAGCAGCAGCAGCAGCAGTAGTATTTAGGGGCTATTTTGTTCAGTTCATCTGACTATAGATGTGGTGTAACTGCACAACGTACTTAAAATTAGCTAGTATATATAGTTGAACTAGCTATTTCAGTACGTGGTTGGCTACAATTGGGGAAAATTTTGGTCGGTTCAGCTGTCGAGTTGAACTGTTTGTATAAATTAAGAACGACTGCTTAATCTATGAATGAAATCTATGCTTAATTACTGAATTTTTGTTGCAAAAATTAGATACTGCTAGTGATTTTTAGCTTCATATTTTGACAAATCATAGTGTTACAAGGATTGACAAATCTTACCAAATTGTTTGTACGTGGTTGCACACGGGTCATCCAAAACAACCGTTTGCATTGAAGGGATGCACAAATCCTGCGCTGCTCTCACTTTGCATACGGGTGTTCTATCTAAAACGTTTGCGATCAAGAGCTGCAGAAATCCTGCTCGGCACATTTTCTCTTGGCTTCCTAGGGAAGCTGTCGGTTTGCATACGGGTGTTCTAACTAAAACGTTTGCGATGAGTGTTTTATATTTAAAAAGCGAATTAAAGTACGGCTCGGGAACCATTAATGGAGAGGATGCGAGCAAGGCGGGCGGCCATGGAAGTCAAAGGGCTCCCTTCCCAATGAGCCTGCGCAGTGTACAACTCGCACGCTTCCCAGTGAGCCTGCGCATTCGAGGACAACTTGCACGCCTCTCGGTCAGCCTGCGCACCAGACGGCGCTCGCACGCCTCCCATTTAGTCAAGGTCAAGCAGCTGTCCGCACGACACCTCCTACAACCATTAAAACCAAGACACATGGCGTCACGTGAATGGTTAACAGAACGCACACGGTTTGAATTATACAAACGTTTGAGATATTAAAGTGGTAGCTTTTTCAAAATGCCTTTGTTGGCTGTCATTATTCGAGTGCGCCTTCTCTCAAAATGGACACAAAAAAATACCACAGCATGTCGGTTCCCATTCCATGATAGAATGCCAAGTTTCATGAATTTCAGACAACTTTTGGATTTACTAGAATTTAAAAACCAGACATCTCAATGTTTTGTCAGCAATCAACGGTGCCCTGGTGTTTGAAATTCATTCCCATTTCTTGCATGGGACCTAAGCATGCACCCAAGGACACAGATTTGATTTTTCAACCAATTTATATGCACTGGAGCATGCGCATGCAGTTCAAATTTGAATTATGCACATAAATGCATCGAAAACTCAGTTAATACATAAAAATGTCCAAACAAACCCCGAAAAATCACAAAAAATCACACAACACTCCTGTTGTTCTATGTTTACACGAGAAAAAAAATTGAAAGCAATAAGAGGCAATGGATATCGTTTCGTCCCCAAAGGTGGGACGTTCCCTACCGAAAACCATCATGCTGGTTGTGAGAAGCATACACCCAAACCTGCCCCAAATGGGACAAAATTTTTACCACGGCATGTTGATGCCGCTCCATGATAGCATGCCAAGTTTCATGAATTTCAGACGAGTTTTAGATTTACTAGAATTTAAAAACCAGGCATCTCAATGTTGTGCCGGTAATCAACGGTGCCCTGGTGTTTGAAATTCATTCCCATTTCTTGCATGGGACCTAAGCATGCACCCAAGGACACCTATTTGATTTTTCAACCAATTTATATGCACTAGAGCAAGTGCTTGTAGTTCAAATTTGAATTATGCACATAAATGCATCGAAAACTTAGTTAATGCATAAAAATGTCCAAACGAACCCCGAAAAATCACAAAAAATTCACACAACACTCCAGTTGTTCTATGTTGACACGAGAAAAAAATTTGAAAGCAATAAGAGGCAATGGATATCGTTTCATCCCCAAAGGTGGGACGTTCCCTACCGAAAACCACCATGCTTGTTGTGAGAAGCTCTGGTTTGTGAGAAGCATATACCCAAACCTGCCCCAAATGGGACAAAAAAATTACCACAACATGTTGATGCCGCTCCATGATAGCATGCCAAGTTTCATGAATTTCAGACGAGTTTTGGATTTACTAGAATTTAAAAACCAGGCATCTCAATGTTTTGCCGGCAATCAACGGTGCCCTCGTGTTTGAAATTCATTCCATTTCTTGCATTGGGACCAAGCATGCACCCAAGGACACATATTTGATTTTTCAACCAATTTATATGCACTGGAGCATGTGCATGTAGTTCAAATTTGAATTATGCACATAAATGCATTGAAAACTCAGTTAATGCATAAAAATGTCCAAACGAACCCCGAAAAATCACAAAAATTGACACAACACTCCTGTTGTTCTATGTTGACACGAGAAAATTTTGGAAAGCAATAAGAGGCAATGGATATCGTTTCGTCCCCAAAGGTGGGACGTTCCCTACCGAAACCATCATGCTTGTTGTGAGAAGCTCTCGTTTGTGAGAAGCATATACCCAAACCTGCCCCAAATGGGACAAAAATTTACCACAACATGTTGATGCCGCTCCATGATAGCATGCCAAGTTTCATGAATTTCAGACGAGTTTTGGATTTACTAGAATTTAAAAACCAGGCATCTCAATGTTTTGCCGGCAATCAACGGTGCCCTGGTGTTTGAAATTCATTCCCATTTCTTGCATGGGACCTAAGCATGCACCCAAGGACATAGATTTGATTTTTCAACCAATTTATATGCACTGGAGCATGTGCATGTAGTTCAAATTTGAATTATGCACATAAATGCATTGAAAACTCAGTTAATGCATAAAAATGTCCAAATGAACCCCAAAAAATCACAAAAATTCACACAACACTCCTGTTGTTCTATGTTGACACGAGAAAAAAATTGAAAGCAATAAGAGGCAATGGATATCGTTTCGTCCCCAATGGTGGGACGTTCCCTACGAAAACCATCATGCTTGTTGTGAGAAGCTCCGGTTTGTGAGAAGCATATACCCAAACCTGCCCCAAATGGGACAAAATTTTTACCACCGCATGTTGATGCCGCTCCATGATAGCATGCCAAGTTTCATGAATTTCAGATGAGTTTTGGATTTACTAGAATTTAAAAACCAGGCATCTCAATGTTTTGCCGGCAATCAACGGTGCCCTGGTTTTGAAATTCATTCCCATTTCTTGCATGGGACCTAAGCATGCACGCAAGGACACAGATTTGATTTTACCAATTTATATGCACTAGAGCATGTGCATGTAGTTCAAATTTGAATTATGCACATAAATGCATTGAAAACTCAGTTAATGCATAAAAATGTCCAAATGAACCCTAAAAAATCACAAAAATTGACACAACACTCCTGTTGTTCTATGTTGACACGAGAAAAAATTTGAAAGCAATAACAGGCAATGGATATTGTTTCGTCCCTAAAGGTGGTTCGTTCCATACCGAAAACCATCATGCTTGTTGTGAGAAGCTCCGGTTTGTGAGAAGCATATACCCAAACCTGCCCCAAATGGGGCAAAATTTTTACGACGCATGTTGATGCTGCTCCATGATAGCATGCCAAGTTTGATGAATTTTAGACGAGTTTTGGATTTACTAGAATTTAAAACCAGACATCTCAATGTTTTGCCGGCAATCAGCGGTGCCCATGGTGTTTGAAATTCTTTCCCATTTCTTGCATGGGACCTAAGGATGCACCCAAGGACACATATTTGATTTTTCAACCAATTTATATGCACTGGAGCATGTGCATGTAGTTTAATTTTGAATTGTGCACCTGAAATGGCTAGAAAACCAATTTAATGTATAAAATGTTCAAACGAACCCTGAATAATTCCAATTCTTTTATGACTCACATATAGTTGCATGTTCACTCCAGATAAAAGGTCTAGCAATTCAAACACCCTCCATTGCCGCTGTGACCCCATTATGTGATTCAAATCAAGATGAAAAATCGAGTAGATCGCACATAGTTTATTATCAGCAACCGTGTGAGATGCAGCACAAAATATCCTGGAGCACCGTAGGTGTATAGTACGCCTATGGCTTATGCGAGAAGGTGCATCGGCTACAGTACTCAGCCAGCGTCCCAAGCACACTAGCTCGCTCCCCAAATATCATTTCACCGTTCAATTGTCGCCGGTGAAAGATGGGCCCGCGTCGTGAGGGCAACTTCGGTCGCCTACTCCGGCGAGAGCGCCGCTGCAGCCGCCATGCGCGTGCTAACAAGGTGCATGAGCGCGGCCGCAATCTGCGACCGGGCGGCAAAGGCAGCCCAAACGGCCGCTGTTGCTTCTCAGGTGGCGGCAGCAACATCTGCCTCGGGGATAGCAACTGGCGAGAGCGGGACAATAGTTGTCCGTTCCGCAGCGGTGGCCTTAGCCCTGATGGAGGCCGCCCACGACCATGTCGAGGCCGCCCACGCCCAGCTCCTGGTGGTCACCGCACAAATCGAAGGAAGCTTCTCCGACAACGGTCGGCAACTCACGGCCGAAGAGCTGGCAATCGTCGAGAGTGTTCGAGCAGCCGTCTGTTCCTCCACCGCATACCTTCCGACGACGGACCTCGTCCAAGCCCAGATCGCGTCCGCCCATGCCCAGCTCATGGCGGCCTTTTCCAAAGAGATGGCGGACGCGGATGGCGAGATGCTTGCGGAGTATGGTGCGATGGATGCCATGGATCCCCTTCCCCAGGAGACCGTCGGGCGCGAGCTGGACATGGAGGCGGCGGCGGAGATTGACGAGCACCAGCTGTAGTAGTACTCTTTGTTTTGTTTAATTAAGAGCACCGGTCTTTAATTTTTTAGAGTAAAGTTTAGGTCAGCTAGCTCTGTTTAATTGCTGAACTTGCTCGATTAAGAAGTGTGGGTGTGCTGTAGTCTCCTTTGTGTACCCAAATTATGCAATGATGTGGATGACCACTGTAACCATGGAAATTCTAACCAAAACTTTTAACGTTCAAACTCATCACACACGGGTTAAGCTATCTGAATCGTTTGTGATGTCCACATATCGTACACAGTTCTGAATAAGGGATCGTGTCTGATGACACTTTGTGCGCCAGTTTATTGGCTGAAGCGATTCCAAATTTTCAGCTTCCACGGAAATATCTACCTCCCCGCCCCCTCCCCCTTACCCAAAGCCACATTTCCCCTCTTTCTGCCTTCCTTTCCAAGTTGAAACCTTCACTCCTTGCTTGCAGCGCCGCCTCGTCGGTGACCCTCCTTCACGCTGCTCGGCCTCGTCTATCCAGGCAGGTAATCCACACCCGACCCCCATCCTCCTCCTCCTTCCACATCCCACATGCCCCGACCGCCGGCGCGAGCGCGACACCTTCCACCCAAATCAACGACCCCTCCACCAAATAAGTGCCGCCCTATGCCATGGTGTATGCAGTATAGCCAGGATCTCAAGGAGCATTTGGCAGCGGAGAAGAAAATCGCGGCCGCACACGCGGATGAGGTCGCGATGGCTGCCATTCGTGCCGACCCCCAGATCTTGGAGGAGCACCTTGCCAGTTGCTAGCTACACCGGTTAAGCATGCTCAATTTACCCGTTGCGTGTGCTGCTCCTGCCTTTCCTTCACAAATTCTAGTGAATTGTGCTATCTAATTTTACCATGCAATCTATTGCTCTAGTGTATATGTTCTATATGTCGTGCAGTGTGGTGCTCACTTATTAACTGTTTTGTTAATTAGTTGTCGTCTTCAGTTAACTGTTTGGTTCAATTATGCAAATGTGATGTTCAATTCTTCAGGCTGCAATTTTGTATTGTCTTCCATGTGAGAAATAAATCGAATTTATCTTTACAAAATACATGAGAAACGAATACAATTGCTATATTTCCAAGTTGTCAAGCATGCTTGGTTTGGTTATACATTGTGCAATGTGGCGCTCAGTTAACGTTTGGTTCATTTGTGTTGTGGTGTTTAGTTAACTGTTTTGTTCAATTCTGCAATGCGATGTTCAATACTTGTGGGTGCATTCTGTTATGTATGCCATGTGAGGAATAAATTGATTTTGGCTATAGTAAATACATTAGAAACAAATGCAATTGCTACAATTGGTTGTAGTTAACTGTTTGGTTATCTGTCTGATCTTCTATTAGGAGTATGTTATATTGTGCAATGTGGTGCTCAGTTAATGTTTGGTTCATTTGTTGTGGTGTTTAGTTAACTGCTTGGTTCAATTCTGCAATGCGATGTCCAATTGTCATGGGTAGAATTTTGTATTGTTGTGCATGTGAGGAATAAATCAAATTTGGCTGCACTTAATACATGAGAAACATATACAAGTGCTATATTTCCTAGTTCTTAATCATGCTTGGTTTGGGTAAATGAGTTTTCCGTGTGGCTTGAATTAATCTGATGAATCTGCAATGTTCTTATTTTTCATCAACATATTTTACTGATAGCATGCGAACCCTTACTTAACCTGATGACTAACTACCTTATATGTGTTGCAGGGAAACAATGGGAAGCACTGAGGTTTACAATCGAGGTTAGCACGTGCATGGTCCGTTCTCTAATAGCACATTATTGTGCAATTGCAGGAACCATTCTAATATTTTGGTTTTTAACAATTTGGTCTTGCACATGTAGGTCCTGCTGTCAGAGGTTTTGACCCACTGTTCGACCCATTTTGCATATGGGGAAATGAGTTGTCCATGAATATCAATCAAATCAAGAAACTCAGAAAGATTGTTAGGATAAAGAAATTAGCGACAAAAACAACAAGATCTTTGTCTGCACAATGAAGAAGACATCAGTTCACTACAAGATGGTACTAACTATTATACCTTGCCTTTTTTTATTCCTTTGCCCCATTTCAAATATAGAAAAGATATTTATGCATATCCTTGTTTTCAGGCCTTTCCAAAGCAGTTCACTGATGATTACCTCTCAAACCACCTCTATGGTCAGGAGGCGAGGAAGGTTTTCATACAACACCCACGGTTCAATATTGAAGTGTTCCTGAAGAGGACGAAGGACGGATGGTCAATCATCCACAGGCACTTGCCTAAAGTTGCAAAGACCTTCAACATGAATGAAGGCTCAATATTCTGCCTTCCGCTTTAGCAGTTTTCCAGATGAGATGCATCTGTCTATATACTATCTATGATGCTAATTTCAAAAGGTTCTACATGTTGCATGTGGAACTTGCTGCTGGTGCAGTTGTGTAATGGGGTAGCTGAGTGCTGAAGCTATATCATGTTGTACTCTGATGTATTTCAATTATGAAATTCTGCTTCCTTAATATGGAAATGGAATATATTGTGTGCTTAATATGAAATGTCAATTAGATTAATAAATGGATTATGAATAATCAGATAATTAGCCTGCTAATGGCAAATTAGCCTGCTAATTGGGTTTTACTATTGCAAACTATTGTTGAAAAAATACCGTGGGCGATGACCTCAGGCAACACACACAGTTTCTAGGAATAAACCGTGTTGGATCAATGAACAATCACACACGACTTTCTCTTGAAAACTGTTTTCGTTAGGCTACCTTGCGCAAATGTTTACCACATAAAAACTGTGTGTGATGGACAGCCTTTGCCACACAGTTTCTTCTACGGACCGTGTGTGATACATTCAATAACGAAAACGATTTAATGGGAAAAAATGTGTGTGATGTACCTGTGAATGGAAATGTTTTCCTTGGAGCGACTGTGTGGGATGTACATACGAACGGAAACATTTAACGGTGACTGACTGTGTGGGATGTACTTGCGACCGGAAACAATTTCGCTGTACAATTGTATTTTTTAGCTCTACTGTATGTATTTCCGTATTTGAGCGCTCGCCGGTCGCACACGACCTCATTTTGCTGAGCGTGTGTGCCAGGAGGGCATATCCTGTTGGGAATCGTAGCATAATTTTAAAAATTTCCTACGTTCACCAAGATGCATCTATGGAGTATACTAGCAACAAGGGGAAGGGAATGCATCTACATACCCTTGTAGATCGCGAGCGGAAGCGTTCCAATGAACGTGGATGACGGAGTCGTACTCGCCGTGATCCAAATCACCGATGACCGAGTGCCGAACGGACGGCACCTCCGCGTTCAACACACGTACGGTGCAGCGACGTCTCCTCCTTCTTGATCCAGCAAGGGGAAGGAGAGGTTGATGGAGATCCAGCAGCACGACGGCGTGGTGGTGGATGTTGCGGGTCTCGGCAGGGCTTTGCTAAGCTTCTGCGAGAGAGAGAGAGGTGTTGCAGGGGAGGAGGGAGGCGCCCAAGGCTGTTGTATGCTGCCCTCCCTCCCCCCCTTTATATAGGCCCATGGGGGGGGGGGCGCCGGCCCTGGAGATCAGATCCAAAGGGGGGGGGGCGGCGGCCAAGTGGGGGGGGGGAAGGGGTGCCTTGCCCCCCAAGGCAAGGGGGAACTCCCCCCTAGGGTTCCCAACCCTAGGCGCATGGGGGGAGGCCCAAGGGGGGCGCCCCAGCCCACTAAGGGCTGGTTCCCTTCCACTTTCAGCCCACGGGGCCCTCCGGGATAGGTGGCCCCACCCGGTGGATCCCCGGGACCCTTCCGGTACAATACCGGTAACCCCCGAAACTTTCCCGGTGGCCGAAACTGGACTTCCTATATATAATTCTTCACCTCCGGACCATTCCGGAACCTCTCGTGACGTCCGGGATCTCATCCGGGACTCCGAACAACTTTCGGGTTTCCGCATAAATATATCTCTACAACCCTAGCGTCACCGAACCTTAAGTGTGTAGACCCTACGGGTTCGGGAGACATGCAGACATGACCGAGACGCCTCTCCGGTCAATAACCAACAGCGGGATCTGGATACCCATGTTGGCTCCCACATGTTCCACGATGATCTCATCGGATGAACCACGGTGTCGAGGATTCAATCAATCCGTATGCAATTCCCTTTGTCAATCGGTATGTTACTTGCCCGAGATTCGATCGTCAGTATCCCAATACCTTGTTCAATCTCGTTACCGGCAAGTCTCTTTACTCGTACCGCAATGCATGATCCCATGACTAACGCCTTAGTCACATTGAGCTCATTATGATGATGCATTACCGAGTGGGCCCAGAGATACCTCTCCGTCACACGGAGTGACAAATCCCAGTCTCGATCCGTGCCAACCCAACAGACACTTTCGGAGATACCCGTAGTGCACCTTTATAGTCACCCAGTTACGTTGTGACGTTTGGCACACCCAAAGCACTCCTACGGTATCCGGGAGTTGCACGATCTCATGGTCTAAGGAAAAGATACTTGACATTGGAAAAGCTCTAGCAAACGAAACTACACGATTTTTATGCTATGCTTAGGATTGGGTCTTGTCCATCACATCATTCTCCTAATGATGTGATCCCGTTATCAATGACATCCAATGTCCATAGTCAGGAAACCATGACTATCTGTTGATCAACGAGCTAGTCAACTAGAGGCTTACTAGGGACACTTTGTGGTCTATGTATTCACACATGTATTACGATTTCCGGACAATACAATTATAGCATGAACAATAGACAATTACCATGAACAAAGAAATATAATAATAACCATTTATTATTGCCTCTAGGGCATATTTCCAACAGTCTCCCACTTGCACTAGAGTCAATAATCTAGTTACATAGTGATGAATCAAACACCCATTGCGTCCTGGTGTTGATCATGTTTTGCCCTAGGGAGAGGTTTAGTCAACGGATCTGCTACATTCAGGTCCGTGTGTACTTTACAAATATCTATGTCTCCATTTTGAACACTTTCACGAATGGAGTTGAAGCGACGGTTGATATGCCTGGTCTTCCTGTGAAACCTGGGCTCCTTCGCAAGGGCAATAGCTCCAGTGTTGTCACAGAAGAGAGTCATTGGGCCCGACGCATTGGGAATCACCCCTAGGTCGGTAATGAACTCCTTCATCCAGACTGCTTCCTGTGCTGCCTCCGAGGCTGCCATGTACTCCGCTTCACATGTAGATCCCGCCACGACGCTTTGCTTGCAACTGCACCAGCTTACTGCTCCTCCATTCAAAATATACACGTATTCGGTCTGTGACTTAGAGTCATCCAGATCTGTGTCGAAGCTAGCGTCGACGTAACCCTTTACGACGAGCTCTTCGTCACCTCCATAAACGAGAAACATATCCTTAGTCCTCTTCAGGTACTTCAGGATATTCTTGACCGCTGTCCAGTGTTCCTTGCCGGGATTACTTTGGTACCTTCCTACCAAACTTACGGCAAGGTTTACATCAGGTCTGGTACACAGCATGGCATACATAATAGACCCTATGGCCGAGGCATAGGTGATGACACTCATCTCTTCTATATCTTCTGCCGTGGTCGGGCATTGAGCCGTGCTCAATTGCACACCTTGCAATACAGGCAAGAACCCCTTCTTGGACTGATCCATATTGAACTTCTTCAATATCTTGTCAAGGTATGTACTCTGTGAAAGACCAATGAGGCGTCTTGATCTATCTCTATAGATCTTGATGCCTAATATATAAGCAGCTTCTCCAAGGTCCTTCATTGAAAAACACTTATTCAAATAGGCCTTTATACTTTCCAAGAATTCTATATCATTTCCCATCAATAGTATGTCATCCACATATAATATGAGAAATGCTACAGAGCTCCCACTCACTTTCTTGTAAACATAGGCTTCTCCATAAGTCTGTGTAAACCCAAACGCTTTGATCATCTCATCAAAGCGAATGTTCCAACTCCGAGATGCTTGCACCAGCCCATAGATTGAGCGTTGGAGCTTGCATACTTTGTTAGCATTCTTAGGATCGACAAAACCTTCCGGCTGCATCATATACAACTCTTCCTTAAGGAAGCCGTTAAGGAATGCCGTTTTGACGTCCATCTGCCATATCTCATAATCATAGTATGCGGCAATTGCTAACATGATTCGGACGGACTTCAGCTTCGCTATGGGTGAGAAAGTCTCATCGTAGTCAACCCCTTGAACTTGTCGATAACCCTTAGCGACAAGTCGGGCTTTGTAGATGGTCACATTACCATCTGCGTTCGTCTTCTTCTTAAAGATCCATTTGTTTTCTATGGCTCGCCGCTCATCGGGCAAGTCAGTCAAAGTCCATACTTTGTTTTCATACATGGATCCTATCTCGGATTTCATGGCTTCTAGCCATTTGTCGGAATCCGGGCCCGCCATCGCTTCTTCATAGTTCGAAGGTTCACCGTTGTCTAACAACATGATTTCCAGGACAGGGTTGCCGTACCACTCTGGTGCGGAACGTGTCCTTGTGGACCTACGAAGTTCAGCAACTTGATCCGAAGCTTCATGATCATCATCATTAACTTCCTCCCCAGTCGGTGTAGGCACCACAGGAACATTTTCCCGCGCTGCGCTACTTTCCGGTTCGGAAGGGGTGACTATCACCTCATCAAGTTCCACTTTCCTCCCACTCAATTCTTTCGAGAGAAACTCCTTCTCTAGAAAGGACCCGTTCTTGGCAACGAAGATCTTGCCCTTCGGATCTGAGGTAGAAGGTATACCCAATAGTTTCCTTAGGGTATCCTATGAAGACGCATTTTTCCGACTTGGGTTCGAGCTTTTCAGGTTGAAGTTTCTTGACATAAGCATCGCATCCCCAAACTTTTAGAAACGACAGCTTAGGTTTCTTCCCAAACCATAATTCATACGGTGTCGTCTCAACGGATTTCGACGGAGCCCTATTTAAAGTGAATGCGGCAGTCTCTAAAGCATAGCCCCAAAATGAGAGCGGTAAATCGGTAAGAGACATCATAGATCGCACCATATCCAATAGAGTGCGATTACGACGTTCGGACACACCATTTCTCTGAGGTGTTCCAGGCGGCGTGAGTTGTGAAACTATTCCACATTTCCTTAAGTGTGTACCAAATTCGTGACTTAAATATTCTCCACCACGATCTGATCGTAAGAATTTTATTTTCCTGTCACGTTGATTCTCGACTTCACTCTGAAATTCCTTGAACTTTTCAAAGGTTTCAGACTTGTGTTTCATTAGGTAGACATACCCATATCTACTTAAATCATCAGTGAGAGTGAGAACATAACGATATCCTCCGCGAGCCTCAACACTCATTGGACCGCACACATCGGTATGTATGATTTCCAATAAGTTGGTTGCTCGCTCCATTGTTCCGGAGAACGGAGTCTTGGTCATCTTACCCATGAGGCATGGTTCGCACGTGTCAAATGATTCGTAATCAAGAGACTCCAAAAGTCCATCTGCATGGAGCTTCTTCATGCGCTTGACACCAATGTGACCAAGGCGGCAGTGCCACAAGTATGTGGGACTATCGTTATCAACTTTACATCCTTTGGTATTCACACTATGAACATGTGTAACATCACGTTCGAGATTCATCAAAAATAAACCATTGACCAGCGGGGCATGACCATAAAACATATCTCTCAAATAAATAGAACAACCATTATTCTCGGATTTAAATGAGTAGCCATCTCGAATTAAACGAGATCCAGATACAATGTTCATGCTCAAAGCTGGCACTAAATAACAATTATTGAGGTTTAAAACTAATCCCGTGGGTAGATGCAGAGGTAGCGTGCCGACGGCGATCACATCAACCTTGGAACCATTCCCGACGCGCATCGTCACCTCGTCCTTCGCCAGTCTCCGTTTATTCCGTAGTTCCTGCTTTGAGTTACAAATATGAGCAACCGCACCGGTATCAAATACCCAGGAGCTACTACGAGTACTGGTAAGGTACACATCAATTACTTGTATATCACATATACCTTGGGTGTTGCCTGCCTTCTTCTTGTCCGCTAAGTATTTGGGGCAGTTCCGCTTCCAGTGACCACTTCCCTTGCAATAAAAGCACTCAGTTTCAGGCTTGGGTCCATTCTTTGACTTCTTCCCAGTAACTGGTTTACCGGGCGCGGCAACTCCCTTGCCGTCCTTCTTGAAGTTCTTCTTACCCTTGCCCTTCTTGAACTTAGTGGTTTTATTCACCATCAACACTTGATGTTCTTTTCTGATCTCCCCTTCCGCTGATTTCAGCATTGAATATACCTCGGGAATGGTCTTTTCCATCCCCTGCATATTGTAGTTCATCACAAAGCTCTTGTAGCTTGGTGGAAGCGACTGGAGGATTCTGTCAATGACCGCGTCATCCGGGAGATTAACTCCCAGCTGAGACAAGCGGTTGTGCAACCCAGACATTCTGAGTATGTGCTCACTAACAGAACTGTTCTCCTCCATTTTACAGCTGAAGAACTTGTCGGAGACTTCATATCTCTCGACCCGGGCATGAGCTTGAAAAACCAGTTTCAGCTCCTCGAACATCTCATATGCTCCATGTTTCTCAAAACGCTTTTGGAGACCCGGTTCTAAGCTGTAAAGCATGCCGCACTGAACGAGGGAGTAATCATCAGCACGCTGCTGCCAAGCGTTCATAACGTCTTGGTTCTCTGGGATTGGTGCTTCACCTAGCGGTGCTTCTAAGACATAATCTTTCTTGGCTACTATGAGGATGAGCCTCAGGTTCCGGACCCAGTCCGTATAGTTGCTGCCATCATCTTTCAGCTTGGTTTTCTCTAGGAACGCGTTGAAATTGAGGACAACGTTGGCCATTTGATCTACAAGACATAGTGTAAAGATTTTAGACTAAGTTCATGATAATTAAGTTCATCTAATCAAATTATTTAATGAACTCCCACTCAGATAGACATCCCTCTCAGTCATCTAAGTGAAACATGATCCGAGTTAACTAGGCCGTGTCCGATCATCACGTGAGACGGACTAGTCAAGATCGGTGAACATCTCCATGTTGATCGTATCTTCTATACGACTCATGCTCGACCTTTCGGTCCTCCGTGTTCCGAGGCCATGTCTGTACATGCTAGGCTCGTCAAGTCAACCTAAGTGTATTGCGTGTGTTCCGAGGCCATGTCTGTACATGCTAGGCTCGTCAACACCCGTTGTATTCGAACGTTAGAATCTATCACACCCGATCATCACGTGGTGCTTCGAAACAACGAACCTTCGCAACGGTGCACAGTTAGGGTGAACACTTTCTTGAAATTATTATAAGGGATCATCTTACTTACTACCGTCGTTCTAAGCAAATAAGATGCAAAAACATGATAAACATCACATGCAATCAAATAGTGACATGATATGGCCAATATCATTATGCTCCTTTGATCTCCATCTTCGGGGCACCATGATCATCTTCGTCACCGGCATGACACCATGATCTCCATCATCATGATCTCCATCATTGTGTCTTCATGAAGTCGTCACGCCAACGATTACTTCTACTTCTATGGCTAACGCGTTTAGCAACAAAGTAAAGTAATTTACATGGCGTTATTCAATGACACGCAGGTCATGCAAAATAATAAAGACAACTCCTATGGCTCCTGCCGGTTGTCATACTCATCGACATGCAAGTCGTGATTCCTATTACAAGAATATGATCAATCTCATACATCACATATATCATTCATCACATCTTCTGGCCATATCATATCACATATATCACTTGCTGCAAAAACAAGTTAGACGTCCTCTAATTGTTGTTGCAAGTTTTTACGTGGTTTGTAGGTTTCTAGCAAGAACGTTTTCTTACCTACGTATGACCACAACGTGATTTGCCAATTTCTATTTACCCTTCATAAGGACCCTTTTCATCGAATCCGTTCCGACTAAAGTAGGAGAGACAGACACCCGCTAGCCACCTTATGCAACTAGTGCATGTTAGTCGGTGGAACCTGTCTCACGTAAGCGTACGTGTAAGGTCGGTCCGGGCCGCTTCATCCTACAATGCCGCCGAAACAAGAAATGACTAGTAGCGGCAAGAAGAATTGGCAAATTCAACGCCCACAACTTCTTTGTGTTCTACTCGTGCATAGTAACTACGCATAGGCCTGGCTCATGATGCCACTGTTGGGAATCGTAGCATAATTTTAAAATTTTCCTACGTTCACCAAGATGCATCTATGGAGTATACTAGCAACAAGGGGAAGGGAGTGCATCTACATACCCTTGTAGATCGCGAGCGGAAGCGTTCCAATGAACGTGGATGACGGAGTCGTACTCGCCGTGATCCAAATCACCGATGACCGAGTGCCGAACGGACGGCACCTCCGCGTTCAACACACGTATGGTGCAGCGACGTCTCCTCCTTCTTGATCCAGCAAGGGGAAGGAGAGGTTGATGGAGATCCAGCAGCACGACGGCGTGGTGGTGGATGTAGCGGGTCTCGGCAGGGCTTTGCTAAGCTTCTGCGAGAGAGAGGTGTTGCAGGGGAGGAGGGAGGCGCCCAAGGCTGTTGTATGCTGCCCTCCCTCCCGCCCCTTTATATAGGCCCCTGGGGGGGCGCCGGCCCTGGAGATCAGATCCAAAGGGGGGGTGGCGGCCAAGTGGGGGGGGGGAAGGGGTGCCTTGCCCCCCAAGGCAAGGGGGAACTCCCCCCTAGGGTTCCCAACCCTAGGCGCATGGGGGGGAGGCCCAAGGGGGGCGCCCCAGCCCACTAAGGGCTGGTTCCCTTCCACTTTCAGCCCATGGGGCCCTCCGGGATAGGTGGCCCCACCCGGTGGACCCCCAGGACCCTTCCGGTGGTCCCGGTACAATACCGGTAACCCCCGAAACTTTCCCGGTGGCCGAAACTGGACTTCCTATATATAATTCTTCACCTCCGGACCATTCCGGAACCTCTCGTGACGTCCGGGATCTCATCCGGGACTCCGAACAACTTTCGGGTTTCCGCATACATATATCTCTACAACCCTAGCGTCACCGAACCTTAAGTGTGTAGACCCTACGGGTTCGGGAGACATGTAGACATGACCGAGACGCCTCTCCGGTCAATAACCAACAGCGGGATCTGTATACCCATGTTGGCTCCCACATGTTCCACGATGATCTCATCGGATGAACCACGGTGTCGAGGATTCAATCAATCCGTATGCAATTCCCTTTGTCAATCGGTATGTTACTTGCCCGAGATTCGATCGTCAGTATCCCAATATCTTGTTCAATCTCGTTACCGGCAAGTCTCTTTACTCGTACCGCAATGCATGATCCGCCTTAGTCACATTGAGCTCATTATGATGATGCATTACCGAGTGGGCCCAGAGATACCTCTCCGTCACACGGAGTGACAAATCCCAGTCTCGATCCGTGCCAACCCAACAGACACTTTCGGAGATACCCGTAGTGCACCTTTATAGTCACCCAATTACGTTGTGACGTTTGGCACACCCAAAGCACTCCTACGGTATCCGGGAGTTGCACGATCTCATGGTCTAAGGAAAAGATACTTGACATTGGAAAAGCTCTAGCAAACGAAACTACACGATCTTTTATGCTATGCTTAGGATTGGGTCTTGTCCATCACATCATTCTCCTAATGATGTGATCCCGTTATCAATGACATCCAATGTCCATAGTCAGGAAACCATGACTATCTGTTGATCAACGAGCTAGTCAACTAGAGGCTTACAAGGGACACTTTGTGGTCTATGTATTCACACATGTATTACGATTTCCGGACAATACAATTATAGCATGAACAATAGACAATTACCATGAACAAAGAAATATAATAATAACCATTTATTATTGCCTCTAGGGCATATTTCCAACATATCCCCGACGGTTTCTGGGTCGTGTGGGAAGGACCCCCTATCGCCCACACTCACTTGGCGATGATTCCAAATGCCGTCGCGGAAAGGGGTTAAAAACCGTTTGTTAAGGACCGACGCGTACTAGTGACCCTGCCACCGTCACTCGGCCGCAAACATTGAGATACCTGGTTTTTAAATTATAGTAAATCCAAAACTTGTCTGAAATTCATGAATCTTGGCATGCTATCATGGAGCGGCATCAACATGCCGTGGTAAATTTTTTGTCCCATTTGGGGAAGGTTTGGGTATAAGCTTCTCACAAACCAGAGCTTCTCACAACAAGCGTGATGGTTTCGGTAGGGAACGTGACACCTTTGGGGACGAAACGATATCCATTGCCTCTTATTGCTTTCAACATTTTTCTAGTGTCAAAATAGAACAACAGGAGTGTTGTGTTTAATTTAGGAATTTTTCGGGGTTCGTTTGGACATTTTTATACATTAAATGGGGTTTCTAGGCATTTTACGTGCATAACTCAAATCTGAACTACATGCACATGCTCTAGTGCATATAAATTGGTTGAAAAATCAAATCTGTGTCTTCAGATGCATGCTTAGGTCCCATGCAAGAAATGGGAATGAATTTCAAACACCCTGCCACCGTTACTCGGCCGCAAACATTGAGATACTTAGCTTTTGAATTTTACTAAATCCAAAACTCGCCTGGAATTCATGAAACTTGGCATGCTATCATGGAGCGGCATCAACATGTCGTGGTAAAATTTTTGTCCCATTTGGAGCAGGATTGGGTATAAGCTTCTCACAAACCAGGAGCTTCTCACATCGGTAGGGAATATGCCACCTTTGGGAACGAAATGATATCCGTTGCCTCTTATTGCTTTCAAAGTTTTTCTAGTGTCAACATAGAACAACAGGAGTGTTGTGTTTAATTTTGGAATTTTTAGTGGTTCGTTTGGACATTTTTATACATTAACTGGGTTTTCTAGGCATTTTATGTGCATAATTCAAATTTGAACTACATGTACATGCTCGAGTGCATATAAATTGGTTGAAATCAAATATGTGTACTTCGGTGCATGCTTAGGTCCCATGCAAGAAATGAGAATGAATTTCAAACACCTTGCCACCGTCACTCGGCCACAAACATTGAGATACCTGGTTTTAAATTCTAGTAAATCCAAAACTTGTCTGAAATTCATGAAACTTGGCATGCTATCATGGAGCGGCATCAACATGCCGTGGTAAAAATTCTGTCCCATCTGGGGCAGGTTTGGGTATAAGCTTCTCACAACCCAGAGCTTCTCACAGCAAGTGTGATGGTTTCGGTAAGGAACGTGCCACCTTTTGGGACAAAACGATATCCGTTGCCTCTTATTGCTTTCAAAATCTTTCTATTGTCAACATAGAACAATAGGAGTGTTGTGTTTAATTTTGGATTTTTGGGGATTCGTTTGGACATTTTCATACATTAACTGGGGTTTCTAGGCATTTTATGTGCATAATTTAAATTTAAACTACATGCACATGCTCTAGTGCATATAAATTGGTTGAAAAATCAAATCTGTGTCCTTCGATGCACGCTTAGGTCCCATGCAAGAAATGGGAATGAGTTTCAAACACCCTGCCACCGTCACTCGACCGCAAACATTGAGATACTTGGTTATTAAATTCTAGTAAATCCAAAACTCGTCCAAAATTCATGAAACTTGGCATGCTATCATGGAGCGGCATCAACATGCCGTGGTAAAAATTCCGTCCCATTTGGGGCAGGTTTGGGTATAAGCTTCTGACAACAAGCGTGATGGTTTCGGTAGGGAACGTGCCACCTTTGGGTACGAAACAATATCCGTTGCCCCTTATTGCTTTCAAACTTTTTCTAGTGTCAACATAGAACAATAGGAGTTTTGTGTTTAATTTTGGAATTTTTCGGGGTTTGCTTGGACATTTTTGTACATTAACTGGGGGTTTTAGGCATTTTACGTGCATAATTCAAATTTGAACTACATGCACATGCTCCAGTGCATATAAATTGGTTAAAAAATCAAATCTGTGTCTTCGGTTGCATGCTCATGCAAGAAATGGGAATGAATTTCAAACACCATGCCATCGTCACTCGGCCGCAAACAGTGAGATACTTGGTTTTTAAATTCTAGTAAATCCAAAACTCGTCTGAAATACATGAAACTTGGCATGCTATCATGGAGCGGCATCAACATGTCATGGTAAATTTTTTGTGCCATTTGGGGCAGGTTTGGGTATAACCTTGTCACAAACCAGAGCTTCTCACAACAAGCGTGATGGTTTCGGTAGGGAATGTGCCACCTTTGGGATCGAAGAGATATCCATTGCCTCTTATTGCTTTCAAATTTTTTCTAGTCTCAACATAGAACAACAGGAGTGTTGTGTTTAATTTTGGAATTTTTCGGGGTTCGTTTGGACATTTTTATACATTAACTGGGTTTTCTAGGCATTTTATGTGCATAATTCAAATTTGAACTACATGCACATACTCGAGTGCATATAAATTGGTTGAAAAATCAAATCTGTGTCCTTCGGTGCATGCTTAGGTCCCATGCAAGAAATGAGAATGAATTTCAAACACCCTGCCACCGTCACTCGGCCGCAAACATTGAGATACCTGGTTTTAAATTCTAGTAAATCCAAAACTTGTCTGAAATTCATGAAACTTGGCATGCTATCATGGAGCAGCATCAACATGCCGTGGTAATTTTTTTGTCCCATTTGGGGCTGGTTTGGGTATTAGCTTCTCAGAAACCAGAGCTTCTCACAACAAGCGTGATGGTTGCGGTAGGGAACATGCCACCTTTGGGGACAAAACGATATCCGTTGCCTCTTATTGCTTTCAAAAATTTTCTAGTGTCAACATAGAACAATAGGAGTGTTGTTTAATTTTGGATTTTTGGGGGTTCGTTTGGACATTTTTATACATTAACTTGGTTTTCTAGGCATTTTATATGCATAATTCAAATTTGAACTACATGCACATGCTCCAGTGCATATAAATTGGTTGAAAAATCAAATCTGTGTCCTTTGGTGCACGCTTAGGTCCCATGCAAGAAATGGGAATGAATTTCAAACACCCTGCCACCATCACTCGGCCGCAAACATTGAGATACTTCGTTTTTAAATTCTAGTAAATCCAAACCTTGTCTGAAATTCATGAAACTTGGCATGCTATCATGGAGTGGCATCGACATGCCGTGGTAATTTTTTTGTCCCATTTGGGGCAGATTTCGGTATAAGCTTCTCACAACAAGCGTGATGGTTTCGATAGGGAACGTGCCACCTTTGGGGACGAAACGATATCCGTTGTCTCTTATTGCTTTCAAATTTTTTTCTAGTGTCAACATAGAACAACAGGAGTGTTGTGTTTAATTTTGGAATTCTCGGGATTCGTTTTGACATTTTTATACATTAACTGGGGTTTCTAGGCATTTTACGTGCATAATTCAAATTTGAACTACATGCACATGCTCCCGTGCATATAAATTGGTTGAAAAATCATATCTGTGTCTTGGGATGCATGCTTAGGTCCCATGCAATAAATGGGAATTAATTTACAACACCCTGCCACCGTCACTCGGCTGCAAACATTGTGATACTTTGTTTTTAAATTCTTGTAAATCAAAAACTCATCTGAAATTCATGAAACTTGGCATGCTATCATGGAGCGGCATCAACATGTCGTGGTAAATTTTTTGTCCATTTGGAGTAGGTTTGGGTATAAGCTTCTCACAAACCAGGGCTTCTCACAACAAGCGTGATGGTTTTGGTAGGGAAATGTGCCACCTTTGGGAACGAAACGATATCCGTTGCCTCTTATTGCTTTCAAACTTTTTCTAGTGTCAACATAGAACAACAGGAGTGTTACGTTTAATTTTAGATTTTTTGGGGTTCGTTTGGACATTTTTATACATTAACTGGGTTTTCTAGGCATTTTATGTGCGTAATTCAAATTTGAACTACATGCACATGCTCCAGTGCATATAAATTGGTCGAAAATCAAATCTGTGTCCTTCGGTGAATGCTTAGGTCCCATGCAAGAAATGAGAATGAATTTCAAACACCCTGCCACCGTCACTCGGCCGCAAACATTGAGATACCTAGTTTTAAATTCTAGTAAATCCAAAACTTGTCTGAAATTCATGAAACTTGGCATGCTATCATGGAGCGGCATCAACATGCCGTGGTAAATTTTTTGTCCCATTTGGGGCAGATTTGGGTATAAGCTTCTCACAACAAGCGTGATGGTTTCGGTAGGGAACGTGCCACCTTTGGGGACAAAACGATATCCGTTACCTCGTATTGCTTTAATTTTTTTTCTAATGTCAACATAGAACAATAGGAGTGTTGTGTTAAATTTTGGATTTTGGGGGTTCGTTTGGACATTTTTATACACTAACTGGGGTTTCTAGGCATTTTACATGCATAATTCAAATCTGAACTACATGCACATGCTCCAGTGCATATAAATTGGTTGAAAAATCAAATCCGTGTTCTTCGGTGCACGCTTGGGTCCCATGCAAGAAATGGGAATGAATTTCAAACACCCTGCCACCGTCACTCGCCCGCAAATATTGAGATACTTGGTTTTTAAATTCTAGTAAATCCAAAACTCGTCTGAAATTCATGAAACTTGGCATGCTATCATGGAGCGGCATCAACATGTCGTGGTAAATTTTTGTCCCATTTGGAGCAGGATTGGGTATAAGCTTCTCACAAACCAGGAGCTTCTCACAACAATCGTGATGGTTTCGGTAGGGAACGTGCCACCTTTGGGAACGAAACGATATCCGTTGCCTCTTATTGCTTTCGAAAATTTTCTAGTGTCAACATAGAACAACAGGAGTGTTGTTTTTAATTTTGGAATTTTTCGGGGTTCGTTCGGATATTTTTATACATTAACTGGGTTTTCTAGGCATTTTATGTGCATAATTCAAATTTGAACTACATGCACATGCTCCAGTGCATATAAATTGGTTGAAAAATCAAATCTGTGTCCTTCGATGCATGCTTAGCTCCCATGCAAGAAATGGGAATGAATTTCAAACACCCTGCCACCGTCACTCGGCCGCAAACATTGAGATACCTGGTTTTTAAATTCTAGTAAATCCAAAACTCGTCTGAAATTCATGAAACTTGGCATGCTATCATGGAGCGGCATCAACATGCCGTGGTAAATTTTTCCCCATTTGGGGCAGGTTTGGGTATTAGCTTCTCAGAAACCAGAGCTTCTCATAACAAGTGTGATGGTTTCGGTAGGGAACGTGCCACCTTTGGGGACAAAACGATATCCGTTGCGTCTTATTGCTTAAAAAAATTTCTATTGTCAACATAGAAAAATAGGAGTGTTGTGTTTAATTTTGGAATTTTTCGGGGTTCGTTTGGACATTTTTATACATTAACTGGGTTTTCTAGGCATTTTATGTGCATAATTCAAATTTGAACTACTTGCACATGCTCTAGTGCATATAGATTGGTTGAAAAATCAAATCTGTGTCCTTCGGTGCATGCTTAGGTCTCATGCAAGAAATGGGAATGAATTTCAAACACCAGGGCACTATCACTCGGCCGCAAACATTGAGATACTTGGTTTTTAAATTCTAGTAAATCTAAAACTCGTCTGAAATTCATGAAACTTGGCATGCTATAATGGAATGGCACCCGACAGACTGTGCTATTTTTTGTGTCCATTTTAACAGAAGGCGCACTCGAATAACAACCAACGCAGGCATTTTGAAACAAATAGCTGCCACTATAACATCTCAAACATTTTGTATAATTTAAATTGTGTGCGTTCTGTTAACCATTCACGTGACGCCATGCCTCACTATTTTAGTGGCTAGGAGGTGCCATGCGGACAGGTGATTGAGTGCTTGACTAAACGGAGGCGTGCGAGTTGTATACTCCAATGCGGAGGCTCACTAGGAAGCGTGCGAGCTGTACGCCGCGTAGGCTCACCGGGAAGCAAGCCCTTTGACTTCCATGGCCACCCGCCTTGCTCGCATCCTCTCCATTAATGGTGCCCAAGCCGCAGTTTAATACGATTTTTTTAATATAAAACACTCATCGCAAACGTTTTAGTTAGAACACCTATGCAAACCGACAACTTCCCCAGGAAGCCAAGGGAAAATGTGACTAGCAGGATTTGTGCAGCTCTTGATCGCAAACGTTTTAGTTAGATCACCCATATTCAAACCGACAGCTTCCCCAGGAAGCCAAGAGAAAATGTGCCGAGCAGGATTTTTGCAGCTCTTGATCGCAAACGTTTTAGATAGAACACCCGTATGCAAAGTGAGAGCTATGGTCTTCCCCCTTAAGTCAAGGAAAATTCACAGTGCAGGATTTGTGCATCCCTTCAATGCAGACGGTTGTTTTGGATGACCTGTGTGCAACCACGTACAAAATTTTTGGTAAGATTTGCATCTGTCATATTGGGTATGTTGCCATTTGTCAAACTGGAAATATTGACATTTGTTGATCTAGTAACATTGCGATTTGTCAAAATATGCAGCTAAAAATCACTAGCACTATCTAATTTTAGCAACTAAAATTCAGTAATTAAGCATATATTTCATTCATAGATTAAGCAGTCGTTCTTAATTTATAAAAACATTTCAACTCGACAGCTGAACCGACCAAACTTTTCCCCAATTTTTGCCAACCACGTACTAAAATAACTAGTTCAACTATATATATTAGCTAATTTTAAGTATGTTGTACAGTTCCACCACATCTATAGTCAGATGAACTGAACAAAATAGCCCCTAAATACTACTACTACGGAGGGGCTTTGTGGTACTTCCGGCAGCCTCTCCTCTGCCGAGCGCGCTCAGTAAGAGGTAGCAGAGGAGGAGGAGCCTACCGATGAGCTGGACAAATGCAATACGGTGCCTGCCGCTGCTGCACGTCTAGCGACGCTCGCCAGCTTGAACGCCCACTGCCACTCCAGACGATCCCTCTCGAAGTGGCCAGACTGCTCGTAGATCTCCTGATTCCTCGCCTCTGCATCAGCGTGTGCTGCGTCCACGACGGCGGTAAGGCTCTTTGCGTGCTCGACGAGGCGCTCCTCCTCCCGCAGGAACTCAATGTAGCGCGCAAGGTCGCTGACGCACGTGTGGGCCTCCACCTCCGCCTCCCTCCTTCGGGCGGCGGTGATGGAGCGGGTGATGATCCCGACGGTCGACGGTGGGCTGGCGACCACGGCGGCCGATGATGGGGTGGCGGCCACGATGGCCACCTCCCACCATCGGGCCGCGGTGGCGGAGCGGAGGATGGCCGGCAGTGGGGTGGTGGCCACGACGGCCACCTCCCGCCTTTGGGCCGCGGCGGCGGAATTAGCGATGGCCCTGGCTTTCAACGGTTGTTTGGCGGCAACAGCTACCGACGGGCGCCGGCGGCGGAGCGTGTGGTGGGTGTTCCGCGCACACCCAATAGGGACGCCACGCGCACTACACTACGCCGGGGACTGAGCCACCGCCGCGGTGTAGCCTCCCAGCTGGAGCTGTCCTCTGATGATGGCGGAGTGGCTGAGCGACGATGACGGGCCGGTGCCATTGGCGATTGTGGGAGAAGCAGACGAGATAAGCTACAGGGAGGGAGGGGAAAATGCGACGCAGGACTCGCCGACCATGAGGGTTTATATAGCAGTCCGGTAAGCATTGGGATTTTGGGGTATTTCACCGAGTCGGGCGGGAAGCTTGCGCGGGAACCTGCGAAGTTGCGTGGGAACGGGCTCACCGATGATTCATTGGCGCCACCGTTTGGCCAAAAGAACGCCCCCGCGCTCTGCGCAACCTTGCGCTGTAAGCCGTCTGCGACAGCGGGGTGACAAGACGTGCGAGAGGAGGAGGAAAGGACATGTACACATACGGTTAATACAGAAAAACGTTTGCGATTTAATTACCTACTATGCCCCCGTCCTGGTTTAGAAGTAGGATTTAACTAGTAAATACGAATGCATGTCGCCAAAGATTATATCGTTGGATTTGTATTTGAACATAGTTTCCAGTTATACAATTTTTGTAACATGCATTAACACATTTTTTGGTTAAATTTAAGGTTATATACCAGCAAGCGTTTGCCCGCAACACACATGGCTTATTCCATCACAAACAGCTCGGATGGATCAACTGTATGCCACGTATCGCACAGGCAACTCTAATCTGATTCGTGCTTGATGTCTCCGACATTGCTCGCACAGTTCGTCTTATTTGCCACGTATCACTATGCCGGCCTCTGCTCGCATCCCTCGGCAAAAGTTTGCTTGGATTTACTAAAGGGTTGCTTAGATTTAAGAAAAGGTTTTTTAGATGTATACATGATTTGTTCCTTATTTAAAATTTGAAAATTTGAAAATTCACTTCTTTATTTTATTAATTTAGGATCCAGAAGTAGTTTTTCTTTGATCCATATCTTATTTGATTCATATTATAGTATATGAATACCCTGCTCGCCGTTAGGCGCCGCGGCGCGCTCTTCTCGCGTCCGTCGGCGCGCTCGGCTTGTGGACAGCTTTTCCTTGCGTGTTCAACTGCTATATATATATATATATATATATATATATATATATATATGGTTGCTCGCCATTGAGGCAACCACGGAGCGCTTTGCTCGCGTCCCTCCGCATGCGCTCTGCCAGCGGTTGGGCGTGCGCACGATCACGTCGAGGGCCCCATATGCATGCAGTTGCGCCGCGCGCGTTGCCACGTGATGCAGTTACGTGCGGCACGATGGAGTTATGCGCTGCGAATTAGAACTGCCATCAGGGCTTTCCGATATTCCTGGCCGTCCGGCTTCCCCTTTAATTCCCGCGGCCATCATAACCTTAGTCTCTTCAACCTTTCGATCGCGCCCCACAACACAACAAGGACACCCACGACGACACATAGAGAGGGGATGTCTAGCGGCGCTCCAATGGAGTTCGGCGAGCATAGAGTGGAGACCCACGCGAGGGAGACGGATCTCTCGGTGGTGTACACCATCGACCCGGCCGTGGTGGACGACTACATCAACAGCGTTGAGCAGTTGCTTGTTCGAGACAAGTACAAGGTGGTAGGCATCGACCTCCAGTACACCACAGGTCGTCCCAGCATAGATCAGAAGGTTGCCGTTGCCCAGTTATGCGTGCGCCATCATGTCCTCATCTACCACTACTGCATGGCCATAGGGCCTTGCGACCGTTTCAACAGGTTTGTCAACAGCACCGACTACAAGTTCGCCACGGTGGAAACCACCGACGATGTAAAAGTGCTCAGGTTTACGGGCTTGTCCTTCCAGAACCTTGTCGAAATCCATGAGCATTACAGGATCTGGGGCAGAACGAAGAAGGACTCCCTGGTTGAACTCGCCTCGGCCATCATCGACCCCTACTATGAAAAGATGAAGCAGGATGCCCAGAGAATAAGTCCCATATCCTAGCACAGGGCCTGGATGCGGCAACTGGATGAACCTCACCTCAGGTTCGCGGCCAAGAGCGTGTACACATGCTACGAGATGCATGAGACGTCCATTTTGCATCATGCTTTTATATCGATATCTATTGCATTATGGGCTGTTACTACCCATTATGTCACAATACTTATGCCTATTCTCTCTTATTTTACAAGGTTTACACGAAGAGGGAGAATGCCGGCAGCTGGAATTCTAGGCTGGAAAAGGAGCAAATATTAGAGACCTATTCTGCACAACTCCAAAAGTCCTGAAACTCCACGAAAGTCAGTTTTGGAATATATAAAAAATATTGGGCGAAGAAAGTACCAGAGGGGGGCCACCCACCATCCACGAGGGTGGGGGGCGCGCCCCCTGCCTCGTGGGCCTCCTGACAGGCCTCCGGTGCCCATCTTTGGCTATATGAAGTCTTTTGCCCTGGAAAAAATCAGAAGGAAGCTTTCGGGACGAAGCGCCTCCGTCTCGAGGCGGAACCTGGCGAAACCAATCTAGGGCTCCGGCGGAGCTGTGCTGCCAGGGAAGCATCCCTCCGGAAGGGGGAAATCATCACCATCGTCATCACCATCGATCCTCTCATCGGGAGGGGGTCAATCTCCGTTAACATCTTCACCAACACCATCTCATCTCAAACCCTAGTTCATCTCTTGTATCCAATCTTTGTCTCAAAACCTCAGATTGGTTCTGTGGGTTGCTAGTAGTGTTGATTACTCCTTGTAGTTGATGCTAGTTGGTCTATTTGGTGGAAGATCATATGTTCAGATCCTTTATGCATATTAATACCCCTCTGATTATGAACATGAATATGATTTGTGAGTAGTTACGTTTGTTCCTGAGGACATGGGAGAAGTCTTGCTATAAGTAGTCATGTGAATTTGGTATTCGCTCGATATTTTGATGAGACGTATGTTGTCTTTCCTCTAGTGGTGTGATGTGAACGTCGACTACATGACACTTCACCATTATTTGGGCCTAGGGGAAGGCATTGGGAAGTAATAAGTAGATGATGGGTTGCAGAGTGACAAAAGCTTAAACCGTAGTTTATGCGTTGCTTCGTAAGGGGCTGATTTGGATCCATATGTTTCATGCTATGGTTAGGTTTACCTTAATACTTCTTTTGTAGTTGCGGATGCTTGCAATAGGGGTTAATCATAAGTGGGATGCTTGTCCAAGGAAGGGCAGTACCCAAGCACTAGTCCACCCACATACCAAATTATCAAAGTAACGAACGCGAATCATATGAGCATGATGAAAACTAGCTTGACGATAATTCCCATGTGTCCTCGGGAGCGTTTTCCTTTATATAAGAGTTTGTCCAGGCTTGTCCTTTGCTACAAAAAGGATTGGGCCACCTTGCTGCACCTTATTTACTTTTATTACTTGTTACCCGTTACAAATTACCTTATCACAAAACTATCTGTTACCGATAATTTCAGTGCTTGCAGAGAATACCTTACTGAAAACCGCTTGTCATTTCCTTCTGCTCCTCGTTGGGTTCGACACTCTTACTTATCGAAAGGACTACGATAGATCCCCTATACTTGTGGGTCATCAAGACTCTTTTCTGGCGCCGTTGCCGGGGAGTGAAGCGCCTTTGGTAGTGGAATTTGGTAAGGAAAAATTTATATAGTGTGCTGAAATTTACTGTCACTTGTTACTATGGAAAGTAATCCTTTGAGGGGCTTGTTCGGGGTATCTTCACCCCGACCAGTAGAGCAAAGAGTTTCTCATCAACCTACTGAACCTACTGAAATTTTTTACTTTCAAATTCCTTCGGGTATGATAGAGAAACTGCTAGCTAATCCTTTTACAGGAGATGGAACATTACATCCCGATTTGCACCTAATCTATGTGGATGAAGTTTGTGGATCAAGGATGTTATCAAGAAGAAGGTCTTCCCTTTATCTTTGAAGGGAAAGGAATTGACATGGTTTAGGCTATGCGATGATATTGGATCATGAAACTACAACCGATTGAAATTGGAATTTCATCAGAAGTTTTATCCTATGCATCAGGTTCATCGAGATCGTAATTCCATATATAATTTTTGGCCTCGCGAAGGATAAAGTATCGCTCAAGCTTGGGGGAGGCTTAAGTCAATGTTATATTCATGCCCCAATCATGAGCTCTCAAGAGAAATTATTATTCAAAATTGTTATGCTCGGCTTTCTCTCAATAATCGCTCCATGCTCGATACTTCTTGTACTGGTTCTTTTATGATGAAGACTATTGAATTCAAGTGGGATTTATTGGAAAGAATTAAACGCAACTCTGAAGATTGGGAACTCGACGAAGGTAAGGAGTCAGGTATAACACCTAAGTTTAATTGTGTTAAATCTTTTATGGATACCAATGTTTTCCGTGAATTTAGCACTAAATATGGACTTGACTCTGAGATAGTAGCTTCTTTCTGTGAATCATTTGCTACTCATGTTGATCTTCCTAAGGAGAAAGTGGTTTAAATTTCATCCTCCCATTGAAGTAAATGTAGTTGAACCTATTAAAGTTGAAGAAAAGACTATCACTTATAATGTTGATCCTATTGTTCCTACCGCTTATATTGAGAAACCACCTTTCCCTGTTAGAATAAAGGATCATGCTAAAGCTTCAACTGTGGTTCGTAAGAGTAATACTAGAACACCTACACCCCCTGAGCAAATTAAAGTTGAACCTAGTATTGCTATGGTTAAAGATCTCTTGGTCGATAATATTGATGGGCATGTTATTTACTTCTGTGATGAAGCTGCTAGAATTGCTAGACCCGATACTAAAAATAAACATAGACCTGTTGTAGGCATGCCTGTTATTTCTGTTAAAATAGGAGATCATTGCTATCATGGCTTATGTGATATGGGTGCTAGTGCGAGTGCAATACCTCATTCTTTATACGAAGAAATTATGCATGATATTGCACCTGCTGAGTTAGAAGGTATTGATGTTACAATTAAGCTTGCCAATAGAGATACTATTTCACCAGTTGGGATTGTTAGAGATGTTGAAGTCTTGTGTGGGAAAGTTAAATATCCTACTGATTTTCTTGTTCTTGGTTCCCCACAAGATGACTTTTGTCCCATTATATTTGGTAGACCCTTCTTGAATACTGTTAATGCTAAGATAGATTGCAAAAAGGATGTTGTTACTATTGGTTTAGGGGATATGTCTCATGATTTTAATTTTGCTAAATTTCGTAGACAACCCCATGATAAAGAATTGCCTAGTAAAGATGAAATTATTGGTCTTGCTTCTATTGTCGTGCCTCCTAATGATCCTTTAGAACAATATTTGCTAGACCATGAAAATGATATGTTTATGAATGAAAGAAGGGAAATAGATGAAGTATTCTTTAAACAGGGACCTATTTTGAAACACAACTTGCCTGTTGAAATTCTAGGGGATCCTCCTCCACCCAAGGGTGATCCCGTGTTTGAGCTTAAACCATTACCTGATACTCTTAAATATGCTTATCTTGATGAAAAGAAGATATATCCTGTTATTATTAGTGCTAACCTTTCAGAGCAGGAAGAAGAGAAATTATTGAAAACTCTGAAGAAGCACCGTGCTGCTATTGGATATACTCTTGATGATCTTAAGGGCATTAGTCCCACTCTATGCCAGCACAAAATAAAATTGGAGAAAGACGCTAAACCGGTTGTTGATCACCAACGACGGTTAAATCCTAAGATGAAAGAAGTGGTAAGAAAAGAAATACTAAAGCTTCTGGAGGCAGGTATAATTTATCCCGTTGCTGATAGTCAGTGGGTAAGTCCTGTCCATTGTGTCCCTAAGAAGGGAGGTATTACTGTTGTTCCTAATGATAAAGATGAATTGATCCCACAAAGAATTGTTACAGGTTATAGAATGGTAATTGATTTCCGCAAACTAAATAAAGCTACTAAAAAGGATCATTACCCTTTACCTTTTATTGATCAAATGCTAGAAAGATTATCCAAACATACACATTTTTGCTTTCTAGACGGTTATTCTGGTTTCTCTCAAATACCTGTGTCAAAAGAGGATCAAGAAAAGACCACTTTTACTTGCCCTTTCGGTACCTTTGCTTATAGACGTATGCCTTTTGGTTTATGCAATGCACCTGCTACCTTTCAAAGATGTATGACTGCTATATTCTCTGACTTTTGTGAAAAGATTGTTGAGGTTTTCATGGATGATTTCTCCGTATATGGAACTTCTTTTGATGATTGCTTAAGCAACCTTGATCGAGTTTTGCAGAGATGTGAAGAAACTAATCTTGTCTTGAATTGGGAGAAGTGCCACTTTATGGTTAATGAAGGTATTGTCTTGGGGCATAAAATTTCTGAAAGAGGTATTGAAGTTGATAAAGCTAAAGTTGATGCTATTGAAAAGATGTCGTGTCCTAAGGACATTAAAGGTATAAGAAGTTTCCTTGGTCATGCCGGTTTTTATAGGAGGTTCATTAAAGACTTCTCAAAAATTTCTAGGCCTCTGACTAATCTCTTACAAAAAGATGTTCCTTTTGTCTTTGATGATGATTGTGTAGAAGCATTTGAAATACTTAAGAAAGCCTTGATTTCTGCACCTATTGTTCAGCCACCTGATTGGAATTTACCCTTTGAAATTATGTGTGATGCTAGTGATTATGCTGTAGGTGCTGTTCTAGGACAAAGAGTTGATAAGAAATTAAATGTTATCCAATATGCTAGTAAAACTCTAGACAGTGCCCAGAGAAATTATGCTACTACTGAAAAAGAATTTTTAGCAGTTGTATTTGCTTGTGATAAGTTCAGACCTTATATTGTTGATTCTAAAGTAACTATTCACACTGATCATGCTGCTATTAAATATCTTATGGAAAAGAAAGATGCTAAACCTAGACTTATTAGATGGGTTCTCTTGCTACAAGAATTTGATTTGCATATTATTGATAGAAAGGGAGCTGAGAACCCCGTTGCAGACAACTTGTCTAGGTTAGAGAATGTTCTTGATGACCCACTACCTATTGATGATAGCTTTCCTGATGAACAATTAGCTGTCATAAATGCTTCTCGTACTGCTCCATGGTATGCTGATTATGCTAATTACATTGTTGCTAAATTTATACCACCTAGTTTCACATACCAGCAAAAGAAAAAAGTTTTCTATGATTTAAGACATTACTTCTGGGATGACCCACACCTTTATAAAGAAGGAGTAGATGGTGTTATTAGACGTTGTGTACCTGAGCATGAACAGGAACAGATCCTACGCAAGTGTCACTCCGAGGCTTATGGAGGACACCACGCTGGAGATAGAACTGCACATAAGGTATTGCAATCCGGTTTTTATTGGCCTACTCTCTTCAAGGATGCCCGTAAGTTTGTCTTGTCTTGTGATGAATGTCAAAGAATTGGTAATATTAGTAGACGTCAAGAAATGCCTATGAATTATTCACTTGTTATTGAACCATTTGATGTTTGGGGCTTTGATTATATGGGACCGTTTCCTTCCTCTAATGGGTATACACATATTTTAGTTGCTGTTGATTACGTTACTAAGTGGGTAGAAGCTATTCCAACTAGTAGTGCTGATCATAACACCTCTATTAAGATGCTTAAAGAAGTTATTTTTCCGAGGTTTGGAGTCCCTAGATACTTAATGACTGATGGTGGTTCACATTTTATTCATGGTGCTTTTCGTAAAATGCTTGCTAAGTATGATGTTAATCATAGAATTGCATCTCCATACCACCCACAGTCTAGTGGTCAAGTAGAACTGAGTAATAGAGAGATTAAATTAATTTTGCAAAAGACTGTTAATAGATCTAGAAAGAATTGGTCCAAGAAACTTGATGATGCATTATGGGCCTATAGAACTGCATATAAAAATCCTATGGGTATGTCTCCATATAAAATGGTTTATGGAAAAGCATGTCACTTACCTCTCGAACTAGAACATAAGGCATATTGGGCCATTAAAGAGCTCAATTATGATTTCAAACTTGCCGGTGAGAAGAGACTATTTGACATTAGCTCACTTGATGAGTGGAGAACCCAGGCCTATGAGAATGCCAAGCTGTTTAAAGAAAAGTTAAAAGATGGCATGACAGAAGGATACAAAAGCGTGAGTTTAACGTAGGTGATTATGTTTTTGCTATACAACTCTCGTTTAAGATTTTTTGCAAGAAAACTCCTCTCTAAATGGGAAGGTCTCAACGTTATCGAGGAGGTCTATCGTTCCGGTGCCATAAAAATCAACAACTTCGAAGGCACAAATCCGAAGGTGGTGAACGGTCAAAGAATCAAACATTATATCTCAAGTAATCCCATAAATGTTGAAACTAATGTTATTGAAACCGTAACCCCGGAGGAATACATAAGGGACACTTTCCAGAACATTCAGACTCCGAAAAGGAATAGGTATGTGGTACGGTAAGTAAACCGACCCCAAAACAGTTCTAATGGCAATTTTTCTCCGTTTTGGAATATTTAAGAAAATAGGAAAATAAGAAGTAGTCCGGGAAGGACACGAGGCGTCCATGAGGGTGGAGGGCGCGCCCTACCCCCCTGGGCGCGCCCCCTGCCTCATGGGCACCTCGTGTGCTCTCCGGACTCCGTTTTCTTGCACGGTACTTCTTTTGGTAGGTAAAAATTCATTATATAATCTCCCGAAGGTTTTGACCACCGTACCACGCAAATATCCTCTGTTTTTGTTTCGAGCTGTTTCTACCGCAGATTAGAGCAAGATGTCTTCTCAAGAGTCAGTTGGGGAGAGTCGGGTGTCTCATCCGACACCGGGACCAGGAGCATACAGTGATGCTGACCACTTTGGGCCATCAATGGAGGAAGAGATGGAGGCCGACTTGAAATGGATAGATGCCATAGAAGAGGATCAAGAAGTTACTTCTCATTTCCGAGCCGGATTCACGATGGGGGAACTACAGAGCTTAGCTATTCCAAACTCGGTCATCCCTTCCAATGTTAGATTTCTTTCTTATGAAAATATGAAAAAGAGTGTTACTTGTTCTCCCGCAGCTATGCAACATCCATGGGTGAAAGGAGCTTTAGCCGTCACGGGCAAGCTCCGTAAGGAAATGATGGACCTCAAACAGCAAGTCAATAAGCTCGAGGAAGAGAATCCTATCCTGAGGGGCATCATCGCCAAGAATATCACATCACCACCTCCGAAGAAGGAGACATAAGCACATGGGTATGGGCACTCCCCTTGGCAACTACCAAGCTTGGGGGAGGTGCCCCGGTATCCTATCACCATCACACTCCTATCTTTACCGTTTTTCTTAGTTTGATCCTTTTGGTAATATCTTGATCTAGTAGAATAAAGTTTTAGTATGATCTAGTTTTGAGTTATGCTTTATGATCCTTCTATGTAATCGAGTCCGTGAGCTATATATAATAAAGATTAGTTTTGAGTCAAGGGCTTGATTATCTTGCTATGATCTTGAGGGAATAAAATAAAGAAAGAAAGAATAAAAAGAATAAAGAGATCATATTGATCTTATGGAGAGTAATGACTTCACATATAAAGAGTATGATGAATAAAAGTTGTTGAGAGTTGACAAACATAGTTTTGGTCATCGTTGCAATTAATAGGAAGTAATAAAGAAAGAGAGGTTTTCACATATAAATATACTATCTTGGACATCTTTTATGATTGTGAGCACTCATTAAAATATGACATGCTAAAAGTTGATGTTGGACAAGGAAGACAACGTAATGGGTTATGTTTTCTTATATCCGAAATAAAGTATATTGTCATGGATCATCCAACATGTTGAGCTTGCCTTTCCCCCTCATGCTAGCCAAATTCTTTGCACCAAGTAGAGATACTACTTGTGCTTCCAAATATCCTTAAACTTGGTTTTGCCATGATAGTCCACCATATCTACCTATGGATTGAGTAAGATCCTTCAAGTAAGTTGTCATTGTTGCATGCAATAAAAATTGCTCTCTAAATATGTATGATTTATTAGTGTGGAGCAAATAAGCTTTATACGATCTTGTGATATGGAAGCAATAAAAGCGACAGACTGCATAATAAAGGTCCCTATCACAAGTGGCAATATAAAGTGACGTTCTTTTGCATTAAGATTTCATGCATCCAACCATAAAAGCACTTGACAACCTCTGCTTCCCTCTGCGAAGGGCCTATATTTTATTCTTTTCTTATACATTATGCAAGAGTCGCGGTGATCTTCACCTTTCCTTTTTACACTTTATCCTTTGGCAAGCACATTGTGTTGTAAAGATCCTGATATATATATATATATATCCAATTGGATGTAAGTTATCACAAATTATTATTGTTGACATTACCCTCGAGGTAAAAGGTTGGGAGGCAACGCTATAAGCCCCTATCTTTCTCTGTGTCCGATTAAAACTCCATACCCATAAGTATTGCGTGAGTGTTAGCAATTGTGAAAGACTAAATGATAGTTGAGTATGTGGACTTGCTGAAAAGCTCTTATATTGACTCTTTCCGATGTTATCATAAATTGCAATTGCTTCAATGACCGAGATTATAGTTTGTTAGTTTTCAATGAAGTTTCTGATTCATACTTGACATTGTGAATAGATTGTTACTTTAGCATAAGAAATCATATGACAATATATATATATATGTTGCTATTATAAGAATGATCATGATGCCCTCATGTCCGTATTTTATTTTATCGACACCTCTATCTCTAAACACGTGGACATATTTTTCGTTATCGGCTTCCGCTTGAGGACAAGCGAGGTCTAAGCTTGGGGGAGTTGATACGTCCATTTTGCATCATGCTTTTATATCGATATTTATTGCATTATGGGCTGTTACTACCCATTATGTCACAATACTTATGCCTATTCTCTCTTATTTTACAAGGTTTACACGAAGAGGGAGAATGCCGACAGCTGGAATTCTGGGCTGGAAAAGGAGCAAATATTAGAGACCTATTCTGCACAACTCCAAAAGTCCTGAAACTCCACGAAAGTCAGTTTTGGAATATATAAAAAATATTGGGCCAGAGGGGGGCCACCCACCATCCACGAGGGTGGGGGGCGCGCCCTACCCCCTGGGCGCGCCCCCTGCCTCGTGGGCCCCCTGGCAGGCCTCCGGTGCCCATCTTTGGCTATATGAAGTATTTCGCCCTGGAAATAATCAGAAGGAAGCTTTCGGGACGAAGCGCCACCGTCTCAAGGCGAAACCTGGCGAAACCAATCTAGGGCTCCGGCGGAGCTGTTCTGCCGGGGAAACATCCCTCCGGGAGGGGGAAATCATCACCATCGTCATCACCATCGATCCTCTCATCGGGAGGGGGTCAATCTCCATAAACATCTTCACCAACACCATCTCATCTCAAACCCTAGTTCATCTCTTGTATCCAATCTTTGTCTCAAAACGTCAGATTGGTTCCTGTGGGTTGCTAGTAGTGTTGATTACTCCTTGTAGTTGATGCTAGTTGGTCTATTTGGTGGAAGATCATATGTTCAGATCCTTTATGCATATTAATACCCCTCTGATTATGAACATGAATATGATTTTTGAGTAGTTACGTTTGTTCCTGAGGACATGGGAGAAGTCTTGCTATAAGTAGTCATGTGAATTTGGTATTCGTTCGATATTTTGATGAGATGTATGTTGTCTTTCCTCTAGTGGTGTTATGTGAACGTTGACTACATGAAACTTCACCATTATTTGGGCCTAGGGGAAGGCATTGGGAAGTAATAAGTAGATGATGGGTTGCTAGAGTGACAGAAGCTTAAACCCTAGTTTATGCGTTGCTTCGTAAGGGGCTGATTTGGATCCACATGTTTCATGCTATGGTTAGGTTTACCTTAATACTTCTTTTGTAGTTGCAGATGCTTGCAATAGGGGTTAATCATAAGTGGGATGCTTGTCCAAGGAAGGGCAGTACCCAATCACCGGTCCACCCACATACCAAATTATCAAAGTAACGAACGCGAGTCATATGAGCGTGATGAAAACTAGCTTGACGATAATTCCCATGTGTCCTGGGGAGCGTTTTTCTTTATATAAGAGTTTGTCCAGGCTTGTCCTTTGCTACAAAAAGGATTGGGCCACCTTGCTGCACCTTATTTACTTTTATTACATGTTACCCGTTACAAATTACCTTATCACAAAACTAACTGTTACCGATAATTTCAGTGCTTGCAGAGAATACCTTACTAAAAACCGCTTGTCATTTCCTTCTGCTCCTCGTTGGGTTCGACACTCTTACTTATCGAAAGGACTATCCCCTGTACTTGTGGGTCATGAATGCATAGGCGGATCGTTGACATGAGGAAGTGCCTCGTTACCCAAATCGACGAGCCCGGATCGAGCCACAAGTAGAGCAAGCGTCACAAGAAGTAGATGATGATCAGATGATCGTTTATGCTAGTTAATCATGCATGTAATATATAGTTTACTTTATTGGTGTGTGGAAATGTCATGTGTGTAGTAGCCACCTATGTAATTATGCATGTAATAGTTTACTTTGGTGTGTGCAAATGCCATGGTTGTAGTAGCCACCTATGTAAGTGGATGTTTAATTTGGTTATGCAAGCATGTCCTTATAACTGAGTGTGTGTTTGTGTCTATATATATATATATATATATATATATATATATATATATATATATATATGTTGTTGTTCTGTATGCAATCCCATCGCACAACACACACGTCTTATTAGCAGCAACCGTCCGTGTTATTATCGGTCTTCGCACACATTTCTGATTACATACCCGTTTGCTGCGTATCACACACATCTTGTTATATTCAACCGTTTCTGTTCTCTTGTCTCAACGCAAACAGTTCAACCGAGTGAACCACATGCCGTATATCACACACAACTTGATCTGGCTGACCGTTTCTTTTGTGTTGCCTAATCACAAATAGTTCATCCGAGTGAACCGTATGCTGTATATCGCACACACCTTCATCTGGATGCCCGTTTCTTTTGTTCCTGCTCATCGCAAACAGTTAATTGAACTGAACTATATGCCCTGCATCGCACACACAACTAAAATTTGAGCCGTGTTTTATGGCTCCGCCATCACAAACGTTTTGCACCTTTTTTGATGGTTCTTTTACACCACCGTTTGCGACTATTGCGTCGCACACAATTTCGTCGAAGGGTCTCTAATCGTAGTGTCGCGTTAGCAGCAACCTGCAGTAGTGATGTGCCATTAAGAGGCCAAAAGTTGGGTCGTACTATAAATGGCGCAACTCCTATATGGGCCGTTAACATGCTGAAAGACACACCGGGCTGGAAATTATCCAATACTTGAATGGGTCGCTAAAGGCCGAAAGACGTACGCCCTGAAAATTGGCCCATCTCTAGAATGGGCTAATAAAAGGCCAAAATAACCTCGGGCCGCTATTGAGCCCAAATATATAGCGGGCTATTAATGGGCTTGAACTGACGATGGGTGCTACTTGTGAGTTGCGTTGGGATTTCCTCGAACAGGGGAGGATGATGCAGTACAGTAGAGATAAGTGATACGTCTCGAATGTATCTATAATTTTTTATTGTTCCATGCAATTAAAGTATCAATCTTGGATGTTTTATATTCACCAGTCAATGTGTACATGCAATGCACGTTAATTTTGAAGTATATTAAGTGCATGTAGATATTAAGAAGGATATTATTTGCATGTTATTATGTGATTAGCACTATATTTGGCATGAAATTAACCGCACGCTAAACGTGTTGAGCGCTCGACATTGAAGCAGTCTAGGTCGTTGGATTGACATGATTTGATGGCCGAGATTAATTGGATCTGCCCCTATCATTTTTTGCGACTAACCTATTGACATAATACCTACTGCCAGTTGTTGTTTTTTTGCTTATTGCTACCTCTTGAGCATGCGTTGGTTTTCCCTTGAAGAGGAAAGGGTGATGCAGCAAAGTAGCGTAAGTATTTCCCTCAGTTTTTGAGAACTAAGGTATCAATCTAGTAGGAGACTACACGCGAGTCACCTAGTACCTGCACAAACAATCAAGAACCTTGCAACCAACGCGATAAAGGGGTTGTCAATCCCTTCACGGCCACTGTCGGTGTCAAAACCAGCGGATCTCAGGTAGGGGGTCCCGAACTGTGCGTCTAAGGTCGATGGTAACAGGAGACGGGGGACACAATGTTTACCCAGGTTCGGGCCCTCTCTATGGAGGTAATACCCTACTTCCTGCTTGATTGATCTTGATGAATATGAGTATTACAAGAGTTGATCTACCACGAGATCGTAATGGCTACAACCCTAGAAGTCTAGCCTGTATGACTATATTTCTTTTCGGACTAAGCCCTCCGGTTTATATAGACACCGGAGGGGACTAGGGTTATACAAAGTCGGTTACAGAGAAAGGAATCTTCATATTTGGTTGCCAAGCTTGCCTTCCACGCCAAGGAGAGTCCCATCCGGACACGGGTAGAGTCTTCGGTCTTTGTGTCTTCACAGCTCATCAGTCCGGCCCATGTACAACAGGTCGCACGCCCGAGGACCCCTTAGTCCAGGACTCCCTCAGTAGCCCCTGAACCAGGCTTCAATGACGAGGTGTCCGGCGCGCAGATTGTCTTCGGCATTGCAAGACGGGTTCCCCTTCCCGAATACTCCAAGATAGTCTTCAGATGCAACGAACGTGTCTGGATCTGGAACATAACGACCACACACAACCGCAGAGAGTATAATATTTCACGAGTCCAATCTGCTGACAACTTTTGGTAACGTGACATCACATTTTTCCCGGTCATTATTTCGAACCATTTCCTGCACTGCCGTTCCACGTTTCAAGGCGTGGTTTTTATTGGCACGTCTTGTCGAAGCAGAGATCGTGTCCCCTTATTGCGGGATTCTCATCAATACGAGCGTGGGTAACCCAACCATTCCATTGGGAAGATTCCTTAGGAATAGGCAGGTTTTCGGGCTTACGAGGAGGCGTTCGATACCCGTTGCCTTTATAAAGGAGCCAAGGGCCGTCTCTTTTCATGCCAAACCTCTCCTCAGCCTTTCCAGCCTCGAGTTCTAGCGCCCAAGGTTCGACTTCGTTGCTTCAAGCTTCCCAATCATGTCCGGACCCAGCCCATAGGGCTGATGGGTGGCTTCCTCTATTACAGAGGAGGACATTGCGAAGCTTCGGGTGGCCAGATACCTGACCGCGGAGATCCCCCACAGGCTTCCTGCTCAAGGACAGGTTATTCAAACTCCCAAATCCGGTGAGAGGGTCGTATTCATCTCTCACTTCCTCCGAGGGCTAGGGTTCACTCTTCACCCCTTCGTTTGGGGGCTCATGTTTTATTACGGACTAGATTTTCACGATCTAGCCCCAGATTCTTTCCTCCACGTCTCGGCGTTCATCATCACATGTGAGGCCTTCCTCCAAATTCCCCCACACTTCGGCTTATGGCTCAAGACCTTTAGTGTGAGGCCGAAGGTGGTCGACGGGAAACAAGCAGAGTGCAGCGGCGCTGTAGTGAGCAAGCTTACCAATACTCTCTGGCCAAAAGGCTCTTTCACCGAAACTTCCAACCAATGGCAGTGGGAGTGGTTCTATGTCACTGAACCCCACGGTACCAAGTGGGCGGCTACACCTGCGTTCCGTTCTAGCCCTCTGTTACAGCTTGCATCATGGATTAATAAGGGGCTGGACTGGGGATCAGTTGATGAAGTGCAGACTCTACAAAGCCGCATCCGAACCCTCCTTGAGAAGGACATCGATCTTGTTAATGTGATTCAAGTAATGCTAGTCCGCTGAGCCCTGCCATGCTAGCGTAGGCCTCTTCGCATGTGGGAGTTTAATCCGGAAGGACCACGAACCCTCCAACACTTCTTCGGCACTACGCACAAAGGGATGTGGAAGTCGTTTTTCGGGAAACGAAAACAGTGGCCGGACACCAACGAGGACATCGGCCTCGACTGCAACCATCCGGATACCTCGGTAAGCGCTCAACTCCTGAACACTTTGTAGTTAAGTATGCCGCAATATGTTACTGAGCAAACTGTCTTCTTCCAGGGCTGGATAAAGAAAGCGGAGCGAATTAGGTGTTCGGCCCCCCTCCCCAAAGACTTAGTGGATCCCGTACTAACAAGGATGTTGGCCCCGGCACCGTACCAGAGGCCTGTGGAGGAGGACAAGGCGGAAAGCGGGAGGACCAAAAGCGGCCTCCATCCCAAAGGTATAGCAGACATTGCGTCTGGGGGAATCAAAATTCCATCGTCCAAAGACAAAAGTGAAGGAGAAGTCAAGGTCTCTTCCCCCCAGGGTAAGAAAAGGGCTGCCTCTGAAGATTGGGAGGAAAGGGCTTCTAAGCGAGGCAAGGCGCCCCAGTCGGGCGGCTTAGGCTTGGAGGATGGCGTCCTCGCACAGTCCCACGATGAGGACAAGCCTCTAGCCGAATCGTAAGTGAACAAGGATGTTTTAAACATATCTCGTTCCTTTCCTGTTACCAAGGTAACATCTAGAATATATGTTTTTGCAGCTCGGCAAATAGTCTTCTTCACCAATCCTCTTCCTCGGGAGATCTTCTTTCGGAGATGATGGAAAGCGAGAAACCTCCACCGGTCTCCTTGCCCAATAAGGCGGACGACTTTGAGGTGTCATCCCGGAGGGTTTCTCCTGATCAACAAGTGGTGCGAGGGGTGACGAAGACACTACCCGGAGGTGATACTTCGGTAGCCCAGGATCCAGGGGCCGACAATAAAGGCCCCGGACTGTCCGGTTTACAGCCAGAGACGACTCTGGGGACAAATAAACAGATCCCTTCGTAGGGGGGGCGTACTCATACAGCAGCTTCAGGAGGTACAGAAGCACCAGATATATTGACGAACATGCTGCGACAGGCGTCCGTCTCGGAGGAACATTGTACCTTGATGGGTACGGTGGTTAAAAAGGTTCTGTCCGCGAAAAGTGGCTTGAATGAAGCCTATGCGAGCCTGTTAAGAGGCTTCGAGGTTTGTACTAAAAAATCTTTGAGTGTGTTTTATTCACAAACTGCACCTGTGTATAGGTAGTAGCCCCTGAGACTCTGATTGGCTTCCCAAGGGAGGCGATCAGAGGATCAAAAAGATATACCCATGAAATAATCTGATTAATTGGAACACAGGCTGTTACCCCCCTGGCGACTGCTCGGACTACAGATGTTGCAGATCTGCAGCGGAAGCTTGATGTAGCGGATGATGACATTACGCTTATCAACAGGCGGCTTGACGAGATGCAAGGTATGTCTCGGGGGTAGTCATTACATGCACGTGCTTGTAATTGATCATGATGCCAAGAATTGTATACTGAGGTATGCATGACTGTAGATGGTGCCGCCGCAGTCGAGATCCTTTGGGCTGAGCTGGCCCGGGCCAAGGAGCAAGCCCGGATTGATAATGCGGCTGCCGAGAAGGCATCTGCCGAGTTAAAGGCCGAACAGGCTGCTCGGCGCCAATGCGAGGAGAGAATATCCAAGATGGCGCATGAGTTAAAGGATGCCGCTAGCCGCTGTGAATTCCTCAAGAAGGAGAATAAAGCAAAAACGGCTGATCTTGACAAGGCCTTACGAGAGGCGAACGAAGCGCGGTCCGAATCTAGAGCGACCCGGGAGGAGACCCGACAAGCTGGGGAGATCGCGGCTGCTAAGCCCTTTTTATTGCAAACTAAGTTCAGCGATCCGAATTATGCTCCGCTTAATCAAGTGTGGAGTTTTCCAGATGCATTATTGGACTTGCTGAAGAGTGCTTTCGATGCGGCGCAGTTTTACCAGGTGCAAGAAGGGTATGCGACGGAGAAGCTTTTCTCGTCACAATTCGGTGCGTCAAAACGCCCATTGTTGCTGAACGAACAGATGACCCAATGGGCCGAACTCCATAGACTATCCGGTTCTGCCATGAAGGACGCCGTGATCGGGCTGTGGCCGAATGAGCCAATTCCGGATAGTTATTTTGGTTTGGTGCGGCGACTCGCTAATGCGGTGCCGCGTATCAACGTCGGTAAGCGGTCAGCGTGCATTGAAGGTGCACGGATGGCCTTTGCCCGTGTCAAGACATACTGGGCAAAGATGAAGGCCACTGGTGTTGCAGTGAAGGGTCCACCCAAGGGCAAGGACCATCACGCACCAGAGCATTATTTCGAAGATGTCCTGGAGGGTGCCCGCTTGATAGAGGGTCAATGCTCGAAAAACATGATATTCGAGTGAGATGTATGGAAATTTGTAAGAGACAATATTATAATAAGGCTATTTTTTGTAGTTTTGCCTAAAACTTTTGTTCCTCCTGTGCGGCCGTTTTTGTATTAATCTGAAAGTGTTCCAGTCGTCGGCTTCAGCCCCCTCGTATAAAGTACGGGGGTGTTCGGAAAAGCATTTGATCACTCTTAACGCAACGTCTTGGTCCATTAAGGAGGTGTCAATGCGGTGAACTAGGCAATTGGACTATAGGGCGTTAACACTTTCACTTAGCCATAGGAGTTTTATTGGGGGGGGGGGCTACGATATAGCCCCTGGTATGTACACGGCTTACTCCAATACAGTGCGTTACATATATGACCTGAAGAAAAAGGTCCTTCGTATAATACGGAGGGAATCGCGAAAGATTCCTATAAGTCATCGACTGGTTGACCAGCTCTCGCCGCATCATGACAGTCAGTTTTTGGCTTTCTCTACTGAGGTGCTTGATCAGATGAATCGGAAGCACAATCGCATTAGTTCTCCCTTTACTACCCTAGCCGATAGAGCGGAACGTAAGGTAGCAAGCACAGGAGCCGGGCAACCCAACTATTGACCCAAGACATGATTCGGAGCTGATGCATATAAGGCCAAACTCGCGATGCCAAAGTACGCTATAAAGCTATTCGGACTTGTCGGCAACTCATTTGTTCCCATACCGAGGCCCTGGCAAGTTATGCCGAGGTGTATGTGTGAAACAACCGCAGGAGCCAAATTCGGTTCTTTTAGAAAAAAGCGAATGCTAGATGCGGATTATGTTTACTGGGACCTGAGTGATATGCCCATCGTTATTTTATAGATAACAGAGCCGCAACCCGGGCTATTTGACATGCCCGGGTTCGAGGGCGGAGGAAAAAGGCACTTTACAGGCTCAAAATAAAGAGTGCAGTCTACAAAAAGTTATTTTGGACCTCCTGTCGCACGTCTACGCCGCTTGTCCTCGGTGAGGGGACTCCTTAACGGAAATAGCCCTTAGGTGAGTGTACGAACCCGAACTCCGATAGAGTCCATGGGATGACCAGCCTTTGCGTCACCTGTGGTAAAGAATAATGAAAAAGAAAGAGTAGTTAGAAAAGAAACAGAAGTTATGGGAGTACTTGCAGGCTCGTCCGTATTGTGCTTCCACCGATGCCGAGGGTATCTTAAGTGCATAGTTATGTACACGCGGTATAGATTTCGCAGGTATATGAGGTGGACGGCGGAAGCCGAACTGCTAGTCCTGCTCCGGAATTGGTCGATCCTGTTGAATGGAGACCGGTGGCTTAATGGCCGACAAGGTATGCGGTTTAATAAGACCGCTTTGTACTTCGGCTAAGGTTGCCATAGTATGATCCTCGGTCTAGAGGGAGTGCTTCTCCTGCTCCCTTGTAGAGTTGTGTGTCACGTATACCATGTTCACTGTTTTTACTTCGGGGGGAAATTGCTTCTGACCCCCGATATTTGGTTGGTGAGTCTCTTCGTCGTCGCTATCACCGGGCGGCCTCCTCCCCTTGCGTTCGGTGTTGAGCTTGCCGGCCTGCTTGAAGACCCAACAGCTTTTGTTGGTATGATTAGCTGGTTTATCGGGGTGGCCATGAATCTGGTAGGGCCAATTCAATATCTTGTCTAAATTGGATGGTCCGTCTCTGTTTGCCTTGGATGGCTTTTTCCATTGACCAGGTTTGGGACCGCTGAATCCGGCGTTGACCGCTGTGTCATCTGTTCTTTCATTATCATTGCAATGTTTGTGTTTGCTGCGTCGTGGTTTGCCATTGCTGTCTCGGTCTTCGAAAGTGCCCGGATCGCTGGCGCTGTTGCTTCTACGAGCGAGCCAGCTGTCTTCTCCCGCGCAAAAGAGGGTCATCAGAGCGATAAGGGCTGACATGGATTTTGGTTTTTCTTGACCGAGGTGGCGGGCGAGCCACTCGTCCCGGACGCTGTGTTTGAAGGCCGCTAGGGCTTCCGCATCCGGACAGTCGACAATTTGGTTCTTTTTAACTAAGAACCTAGTCCAGAGCTTTCTGGCTGACTCTCCGGGCTACTGGACAATGTGACTTAAGTCATCAGCATCTGGTGGCCGGACATATGTACCTTGGAAGCTGTCACGGAAGGCGTCTTCCAAGTCCTCCCAGTTGCCAATGGAGTTTTCCGGCAGACTGTTTAACCAGTACCGAGCCAGTCCTTTGAGTTTTAATGGTAGCTATTTAATGGCATGGAGGTCATCTCCGCGGGCCATATGGATATGGAGAAGAAAATCCTCGATCCACATCGCGGGATCAGTTGTTCCATTGTATGATTCGATATTCGCGGGTTTAAACCCTTCTGGGAATTCATGCTCCATTACTTCGTCAGTGAAGCAGAGTGGGTGTGTGGCGCCTCTATATTGGTCTGCGTCGCGACGTAGCTCGGATGGAGTCCGTCTGCGGCTTTCGGCTCGGGCGTGACTAGACTTGTCACGTCCGAATAGGTAGCCGACGTTGCGTGTTGAGGCACGTCCTCGCGATCCGTAGATCGATCTTGTATGTCCTGCTCTACTGTCCAGGTCCTGCCGAAGGTCATATGTATGACTCCGAGCTGCTTTATCTCTGCCTTTACGGCGAGGTGGGGCGGGCTGGTGTTCGGCTTGAGTTGCCGCTTTATCCCGACCGCGCTGTGGTTAGTCAGCCGCATTGTCCCGACTGCGTGGTACAGGTTCCGTCGCCTCCTCATCGAACTGAGGTAGCAATCTGCGCTTCGGGTAACCCTTGGTTGGGTGCTTGAGGCCGTATTCTTTGGCTGCTAGGATATCTGTCCATCTATCGTTGAGCAGGTCTTGGTCAGCTTGAAGCTGCTGCTGCTTCCTTTTCAGGCTCCTTACAGTGGCTATTTTTAAAGCGCTCCTGCTCGAGAGGTTCCTCAGGCATGATGAAATCCTCGTTGCTGAGGCTCTCCTCATCCTCGGAGAGCGGAAGATAGTTACTGTCCTCCGAGTCTTCGTGTATGGCCTGTTCATCAGGGCTAGCATGCCTGTCTTCCCGTTCATCCTGTTCGGAGGTTGCCTCAACAGGGTCTTCATTGCCTTCGGCATCGTCCGGAGTATTGTTTTCTCCGGTGCCGGTATTGCTATCTTTTGCACGACGTGACTTAGAGCAGCGCTGCTGACGCCGGCATCTGGGCTGTGTCTCAGGAGGTTTATCCTCAACTGGATCTTCTTTGTCATCGTCGTTAGTTTCTTTAGGTGTATCCACCATGTATACGTCGTACGAAGAAGTGGCCGTCCAGCGTCCGGTAAACGGCGGGTTTTGGCCTTGTTCCTCATCGGCATCGTCATCCATACCGTCGATGTCTTTAGAGCTATAATCGAGCATGTCGGTTAAGTCCTCGACAGTGGCTATGTAGTGGGTGGCGGGTGGGAAGCAAAATTCCTCATCATCAGCCTCCAGTTTGAACCGGATATAGCTCAACTGTGAGTTCCCCGCTAAGGATAGATTTTTAATGAGTTCAGCACGTCGCCTAAAGGCGAGTGCCGGAAGATGTCCGCGGCGCTGAATTCGACGATCGATGACTGATCCGTCCTGACATACGCGGATGCACATGCTTCGGAACTTATTGCCGGAAACGAGTCTGAGGTTTCGGTGACACAGACATCACCCGAGGTTAGGTCTGTGTGTGGCTCCAACGCCGTGGAATCTACGGTTTCCGTGGCGGGGTTGAGCTTCCCGTCCTTGGATGGCCGATCTGCTCCGGATCTAAGGCCAGAGCGGTTATAGGTGCAAATACCTGGGCATGGCCCGATGACAGAGTTAAGTCATGTTCATCGTGGCGACGGGGAGCGACTGCCATGGTCTGGAATCCGTCGAAGATCAAGTCTCCGCGGATGTCTGCGACGTAGTTCAAGCTCCCGAATCTGACCTGACGGCCAGGGGCATAGCTATCGATATGCTCCAGATGGCCAAGCGAGTTGGCCCGCAGTGCGAAGCCGCCGAACACAAAGATCTGTCCGGGGAGGAAGACCTCTCCTTGGACAGCATTGTTGTGGATGATTGAAGGAGCCATCAAACCTTTTGAGGACGGCATAGTGGAACTCTCAATGAAAGCACCAATGTCGGTGTCAAAACCGGCGAATCTCGGGTAGGGGGTCCCGAACTGTGCGTCTAAGGTCGATGGTAACAGGAGACGGGGGACACAATGTTTACCCAGGTTCGGGCCCTCTCTATGGAGGTAATACCCTACTTCCTGCTTGATTGATCTTGATGAATATGAGTATTACAAGAGTTGATCTACCACGAGATCGTAATGGCTAAAACCCTATAAGTCTAGCCTGTATGACTATATTTCTTTTCGGAATAAGCCCTCCGGTTTATATAGACACCGGAGGGGACTAGGGTTATACAAAGTCGGTTACAGAGAAAGGAATATTCATATTTGGTCGCCAAGCTTGCCTTCCACGCCAAGGAGAGTCCCATCCGGACACGGGTAGAGTCTTCGGTCTTTGTGTCTTCACAGCCCATCAGTACGACCCATGTACAATAGGTCAGACGCCCGAGGACCCCTTAGTCCAGGACTCCCTCAGCCACTTGCAAAAGTGAGATCTGATAAAGATAATAAAATAAATATTTTTGGTATTTTTGTTGTATAGATTGGAAAATAAAGATTGCAAAATAAATAGTAAACTAGAATTGTAGATTGGAAACTTATATGATGTAAAGTAGACCCGGAGGCCATAGGTTTCACTAGTGGTTTCTCTTGAGAGCATAAGTATTACGGTGGGTAAACAAATTACTGTTGAGCAATTGACAGAATTGAGCATAGTTATGAGAATATCTAGGTATGATCATGTATATAGGCATCACGTCCGAGACAAGTAGACCGACTCCTGCCTGCATCTACTACTATTACTGCACACATCGACCGCTATCCAACATGCATCTAGAGTATTAAGTTCATAAGAACAGAGTAACGCATTAGGCAAGATGACATGATGTAGAGGGATAAACTCAAGCAATATGATATAAACCCCATCTTTTTATCCTCGATGGCAACAATACAATACGTGCCTTGCTGCCCCTGCTGTCACTGGGAAGGGACACCGCAAGATTGAACCCAAAGCTAAGCACTTCTCCCATTGCAAGAAAGATCAATCTAGTAGGACAAACCAAACTGATAATTCGAAGAGACTTGCAAAGATATCAAATCATGCATATCAGAATTCAGAGAAGAATCAAATGTTGTTCATAGATAATCAAGGTCATAAACCCACAATTCATCGGATCTCGGCAAACACACTGCAAAAGAGTATTACATCGAATAGATCTCCAAGAACATCGAGGAGAACTTTGTATTGAGATCCAAAGAGAGCTAATAACTATGGGCCCGAAGGTCTGTAGTAAACTACTCACACATCATCGGAGAGGCTATGGTGTAGATGTAGAAGCCCTCCGTTATCGAATCCCCATCCGGCAGATCGCCGGAAAAGGCCCCAAGATGGGATCTCACGGGTACAGAAGGTTGCGGCGGTGGAAAAGTGGTTTCGTGGTTCCCCTGGATGTTTTCAGGGTATAAGAGTATATATAGGTGAAAGATGTAGGTCGGTGGAGCTACGAGGGGCCCATGAGGGTGGGGGCGCGCCTACTGACGACGACATGTACCTAGGGTAGGGTCATAGGCCTGACCTAGACACCCTCCCCAAGGACATTACCCTAAAGTTAGAAGCATTTAAGGGATATCATCATCCACTCGACCAGAAGCATTCCACTCGGAAGATTCAATGTCACTCGACCATGACAATAGTCACTCGACGACCAGAAGATCGAAAGTCGCTCTGTACAGCAACGGTCGAGCGTTTACTCTGTAGACTTAATTGTCATTTATGTACCTTTATTACTGGCGTTACCAGAAACGCCCCATCTTTGTGTACCTTAAACCCTGTGTAACTTAGGGCGGGAGGGGTCTGGCGAACTCTATATAAGCCACCCCCTCCTCAGGGACAAGGGTTCGCACCCCCAGTAACTCCACACACACACATATAATCCAGTCGGCCGCCTCCGGGCACCGAGACGTAGGGCTATTACTTCCACCGAGAAGGGCCTGAACTCGTAAACCTTGTGTATACAACTTCACCATAGATGGGATCTTGCCTCCTCATACCTACCCCCCATTCTACTGTCAGTCTTAGAACCACGATAGTTGGCGACCATCATGGGGCAGGTGTCTTAGCGACTTTTTGGTTAGGTTGCGATTTTTCCGATTCCCATCATCATGGTTTCTCGCGGTGGATTGGCTGAGGGCCGCGAGATCCATCTCGGCATGCTCGTCTTCGTCGCCGACGACTCCGCCTGGCTTCAAGAAGCCCCCTCGACGTCGAGACGCTTCCCGTGCACGGGGCGACGCACTTTCGCGCGTGCGTCCGTGGCGTCCTTCTCAGGCAGCCGTCGACCCAGTATCGGTCGACTCCCATGGTGTCCCCACTCCCCGCTGTTCGCCGATGCAAGCAATCCGATCGGTTACGACTTTAGTGGTGGGTGAAACACGCGGTGGCTCGTTAGTCGGCCACCCAACAAGTCGCAGCAATCGAGCCTGACGAAACTCTCTACGGCCTGTTCGATCTGCCGACTGGCTCCGTCGAGACCGCATCCGAGTGTGATAGCAGCGATCCTGCGGCTGAAGTCTTGATGGTCAACGGGCCACATAGCCCGCCTAGCTTCCGCCGCGACGGTGGCAGCGATGGTGGCGGCGATCCGTCACGCATTCACGAGGAGTACCACCCCGAAACCCTTTCTTCGCAGCAGAGGGAAGAGCTTCGTCGCCGCAACATGGATGCGCTCCACACGCCCATCATTGGGGAAACCTCCGAGGCTCGGGCCTTGGAGGAGGCACGCCTGGCCAATTTGGCTGAGCGCACTCGACTGGAGAACCTTCAGCATGCATTCGACGAGCGTGCTCGGCAGCGGATCCCTGAGTCTAGTCGAGGACAGCTTTTTCCGCCTCAACCTCAGGTATACCGCACTCCGATTCAAAATCTCAGAGCTGCGGCCCGTATAGCGGAGTCAATTCAGCCTTCCCAGTCGGAGGCTGGTAGGGGTTTGATGCAGATCCGGGCCTTACTCCGAGTAGCAGGAGAGCAGAACACGCTGGTATCTCAGTCGTGGAATAGGATTCATAGCAGATCCGTGATGGCAGATACAGTCCAGTCGGCCCACAGCCCCAGATCGCCCCCGCGGCGTGAGGGACGTGAGCACCGGCAAGACCAGTACATGGGACGGAACCATGAGTAGTATGATCACCGACTCGGCCGTGATGACCATCGTCGAGTACCCACACCTCCTCCGAGGAGTCGATCATGTGTGCCCCGGCAATATGATGACAGACGCCCGCACAGTGGTGAGCGAAGAATTCCAGTCGACCCAAGGGAGCCAGGCTTTGATGCAAGATCTATTCTTGTTCAAGGTCTGGTCGACAGGAACAGGGCACACAGAGAGGGCCTTGACAGAGATCGCCCAACTGGCATCAGAGTACATGTTTCAAGTCCAAAGTGTTTCAGCAGAGCCATCAGGGCTGCAGAGATTCCTCCCAACTTCAGGTTGGTGACTGGAGTCAGCAAGTTCACTGGTGAGTCCAAGCCCGACACTTGGCTTGAGGACTACCGAGTGGCCGTGCAGATTGGTGGCGGCAATGATGAAGTGGCCATGAAGCATCTTCCTCTGATGTTGGAAGGTTCGGCTAGAGCATGGCTGAATCAGTTAACCCCAGGCAGTATATTCAGTTGGGAAGAACTTGCCCGAGTGCTTGTTAGAACTTTTGAGGGTACTTGCAAACGGCCAGCAGGATTGACGGAATTGCAACATTGTGTGCAAAAACCGAATGAGACTCTGAGGGATTACATTCAGAGGTGGACCACTTTGCATCACACAGTGGAAAATGTGTCCCAGCATCAAGCAGTTTGTGCCTTCAAGGAAGGCGTTCGGTATCGAGAGCTGGTCCTGAAATTCGGTCGGACGGGAGATATGTCTCTGACTCAGATGATGGAAATAGCCACTCGGTACGCTAATGGAGAAGAAGAGGATCGACTCTGCAGTGGAAAGAGTAAACCAGCCGGCCAGGACACCGGTGGAGGCAATTCCAATCGGAAACAGAAACATAAAGCTGAGCCTGCAAGACCTGGTGAGACTGCAGCAGTGATTCAAGGAAAGTTTAAAGGGAAACCTAAGGGGCCCTGGACCCCCAAGAAGGTAAAAGATCAAGCAGGAAATGTTGTGTTGGATTTGCCATGTCACATTCACACCAAGAACGATGAATTGGGTAATCTGATTTATCCTAAGCACACCACTCGACAGTGTCGACTCCTGATCCAGCAATTCCAAGAGAAACAACCCAGTGAAAAGGAAAAGGAGTCGGACAAGGATGAGGACAAGGAAGAAGGTGATGATGGTTTCCCCAACATTAATTCCACTCTGGTGATTTTTGCTGATGTCGAGAGCAAAAGTCGACTGAAAGTGATAAACAGAGAAGTGAATATGGTTGCTCCGGCAACAACAACATACCTGAAGTGGTCACAGACAGCTATCACATTCGACCAATCTGATCATCCTGCACACGTTGCCACTCCAGGGAGGCAAGCGTTGGTAGTCGACCCAGTTGTTGGAGGCACTCGACTGACCAAAGTGTTGATGGATGTCGGAAGCGGCCTGAATATTCTTCACGCTGAAACCTTGAAGGGGATGGGCATCCTGATGTCCAAGCTTAGCAAAAGCAACATGAGTTTCCATGGCGTTATCCCTGGAAAGAAGGCCGAATCACTCGGCCAGATAACCCTTGACGTGGTTTTCGGTGATTCAAAGAATTACCGTAAGGAAAAGTTGACATTTGAAGTAGTGGATTTCCAGAGTGCTTATCATGCTATTTTGGGGAGGCCTGCATATGCACGCTTTATGGCTCGACCATGTTACGTGTATCTCAAATTGAAAATGCCTGGTCCCAGAGGAGTGATCACGGTCACTGGCAATCGGCAGAAGGCAGAGGAATGCTTCCAGAAGGGTTCTAAAATTGCCGATGCACAAATGGCAGCAGTTGAAATGCAAGAGTATCAGAAAAATGCAGATCCGAGTGATTTGTTGCGAGCCAAGAAGCCTGCCACAGATTCTGCATTTCAGTCGTCCGGTGAAACAAAGCCGATTCATATTCACCGACCGATCCTAATGCTGCTCCTACTCATATCTCAACATCACTCGACAGCAAATAGGAAGAAGCGCTCATCCAGTTCCTCCGTGAGAACTGGGACATCTTTGCATGGAAACCTTCTGACATGCCGGGTGTACCCAGGGACTGGCTGAGCACCGTTTGCGAGTCGACCCGAAAGTGAAACCAGTCAAAGAGCATCTTCGACGGTCCGCCGTACAGAAGAGAAAGGCAATTGGCGAGGAAGTGGCTCGGCTCCTGGCAGCTGAGTTCATCCGAGAGATTTACCACTCCGAGTGGCTCGCCAATGTTGTCATGGTCCCCAAGAAGGACGACTCACTTCGTATGTGCATTGACTTCAAGCATATCAATCGGGCCTGCCCGAAAGATCATTTCCCTCTCCCCCGCATCGACCAAATCGTCGACTCAACTGCGGGGTGTGAGCGTTTGTCTTTTCTGGACGCCTATTCCGGGTATCATCAGATCCGACTGTATGGACCCGATGAGATAAAAACAGCTTTCATCACTCCATTCGGGTGCTTTTGCTATGTCACCATGCCATTCGGTCTCAAGAACGCTGGTGCCACATTTATGAGGATGATTCAGAAGTGCCTGCTCACTCAAATCAGTCGGAATGTGGAAGCATATATGGATGACATTGTGGTCAAGTCGCGTAAAGGTTCCGACCTGCTGACTGACCTCGCAGAAACCTTTGCCAACCTGAGAAGGTATGATATCAAGCTTAATCCGTCGAAGTGCACATTCGGAGTTCCAGGAGGAAAGTTACTCGGTTTCCTCGTTTCCGAACGAGGGATCGACGCGAACCCAGAGAAAGTTGGGGCCATACTCCGGATGAAACGCCCTGTGCGTGTGCATGACGTTCAGAAGCTTACTGGTTGTTTGGCCGCCTTGAGTCGATTCATCTCTCGCCTCGGTGAAAAGGCATTGCCTCTTTACCGACTGATGAAGAAATCTGATAAGTTCGAGTGGACTCCTGAAGCTGATGCAGCGTTTGCAGAGCTCAAAACCCTGCTTTCCACCCAGCCGGTGCTTGCTGCCCAATCAGCAAAGAGCCTTTACTGCTTTATATTGCAGCCACTGGACAAGTTGTCAGTACAGTACTCACGGTCGAGCGGGAAGAAGAAGGAAAAGCCTATAAAGTTCAGCGCCCAGTGTACTATATTTCTGAAGTCTTGACTCCGTCCAAGCAGAGATATCCACATTATCAGAAGCTTGTTTATGGAATTTACATGACCACGAAGAAGGTTGCACATTATTTCTCTGATCACTCCATTACAGTCGTCAGCGGCGCACCATTGTCAGAAATTCTGAGCAACAGAGATGCAACTGGTCCAGTGGCAAAGTGGGCGATTGAACTCCTTCCCTTGGATATCAAGTTTGAGGCAAAGAAAGCTATCAAGTCCCAAGCAATAGCAGATTTCCTCGCCGAGTGGGTTGAGCAGCAACAACCGACTCAGATTCACTCGGAGCATTGGACCATGTTCTTTGACGGATCCAAGATGTTGAATGGTTCTGGTGCTGGGGTGGTATTGGTATCCCCCGAGGAGACAGGCTCAGCTATGTTCTTCAGATTCATTTTGATTCCTCCAACAATGAGGCTGAATACGAAGCACTTCTGTACGGGTTGCGTATGGCCATTTCACTCGGCGTCCGTCGCCTAATGGTCTACGGCGACTCAGATTTGGTGGTTAATCAAGTAATGAAGGAGTGGGACGTCAGGAGCCCGGCTATGACTGGCTATTGTAATGCAGTGAGAAAGTTAGAGAAGAAGTTTGAGGGGTTAGAGCTCCATCATATACCCCGACTGAAAAATCAAGCAGCTGATGATTTGGCAAAGATAGGCTCCAAGCGTGAGCCTATTCCCAGTAATGTGTTCTTGGAGCATCTTCACACGCCGTCTGTCCAAGAGGATCCCTTCACGGAGGAGCCCCCACAACCTAAGAGCCCTACTGATCCGACTGAAGTTGAAATCCCAGCCGTGGTCGACTTGGTCATGGAAGTTTTGGTCGTCATACCCGATTGGACAGTGCCGTACATTGCATATATTCTCAGGAAAGAGCTCCCAGAGGATGAAGAAGAGGCCCGTCAGATTGTCCGTCGATCTAAAGCTTTCACAGTAATGGGTGGACAGCTTTACAGAGAAAGTGTTACCGGAGTCGCTCAGAAGTGCATAACACCGGAAGAAGGTCGAGTGATCCTCAACGACATCCACTCGGGGACCTGTGGTCACCATGCGTCCTCTCGGACCATTGTGGCCAAAGCATACCGAGCGGGATTTTATTGGCCACGAGCGAATGAAATGGCAAAAGACATAGTCGACAAATGTGAAGGTTGCCAGTTCTACTCCAACATGTCTCACAAGCCTGCATCAGCCCTGAAGACCATTCCACTCGTCTGGCCTTTGCTGTCTGGGGATTAGATATGGTTGGACCTCTGAGGACTGGCAGGAGTGGCTTCACCCATGTGCTCGTAGCAGTCGACAAGTTCACCAAATGGATTGAAGCCAAGCCTATCAAAAACCTCGAAGCCAGTACTGCTGTCAGCTTCATCAGAGAGTTAACATTCAGATATGGTGTTCCGCACAGCATCATCACTGATAATGGGTCAAACTTCGATTCGGATGAGTTCAGAGCCTTCTGCGCTTCCCAAGGCACTCGGGTCGACTATGCTTCAGTCGCCCATCCCCAGTCGAATGGACAAGCTGAAAGAGCAAACAGATTGATTCTCAAAGGACTAAAACCCCGATTGATGCGTGACCTCAAGCATGCAACAGGCGCTTAGGTCGATGAACTTCCATCAGTACTTTGGGGATTGAGGACAACTTCTAATCGGTCGACTGGTCGAACTCCATTCTTCTTGGTCTATGGAGGTGAAGCTGTGCTTCCGAGTGACTTGCTTCACAATGCACCCCGAGTCGAACTTTTCTCTCGGAAGATGAAGCAGAACAGGCTCGGCAAGATGCAGTCGATCTCCTGGAAGAGGAAAGAGAGGTGGCTTTGATCCGGTCGACCATTTATCAGCAAGACTTGCGTCGGTTCCATGCCAGGAATGTAAGAGGTCGAGCATTTCAAGAGGGGCACTTGGTTCTTCGAGTGGATCAGCAGCGACCACACAAGCTTGCTCCTGCTTGGGAGGATCCCTTCATCATCACCAAAGTGCTCCACAATGGAGCGTATCGCCTCTACAATGTCGAGCACAATAAAGACGAGCCACGCGCTTGGAATGCGGAGCTGCTCCGCCCCTTTTATACTTACGCATTTAGACTATTGAGATGTAATAAGAAATACCTCCTAGTTTGATTATCAAAAGACACAGTTTTTCAGTCTCCTAAATGATTGTTGTTTCTTTTTATGTGTTCTGAATCCCCAGTGGGTGCCTTAGCTGCGAATCCGCTTCGCCTAAGTTCCAAAAAAGAAAATCCTGCTGAGTGGAGAGTAAGCCTCTCACTCGGGGGGCTTAGCTGCGAATCCGTTTCGCCTAAGTTTAAAAAATCCTACCGAGTGGTGAGCAAGCCTCTCACTCGGGGGCTTAGCTGCAGTCCAGTACTCGCCTAAGTTTAAAAAATCCTACCGAGTGGTGAGCAAGCCTCTCACTCGGGAGCTTAGCTGCAGTCCAGTACTCACCTAAGTTTAAAAAATCATACCGAGTGGTGAGAAATCCTCTCACTCGGAGGGCTTAGCTGCAGTCCAGTGCTCGCTTATGTTTAAAAAATCCTACTGAGTGGTGAGCAAGCCTCTCACTCGGGGGCTTCGCTGCAGTCCAGTACTCGCCTAAGTTTAAAAAATCCTACCGAGTGGTGAGCAAGCCTCTCACTCGGGGGCTTAGCTGCAGTCCAGTACTCGCCTAAGTTTGGAAAATCCCACCGAGTGGTGAGCAAGCCTCTCACTCGGGGGGCTTAGCTATAGTCCAGTACTCGCCTAAGTTCGGAAAATCCCACCGAGTGAAGAGCAATCCTCTCACTCGGAGGCCTTAGCTATAGTCCAGTACTCGCCTAAGTTTAAAAAATCCTACCGAGTGGTGAGCAAGCCTCTCACTCGGGGGGCTTAGCTCCAGTCCAGTACTCGCCTAAGTTTAAAAAATCCTATCGAGTGGTGAGCGAGCCTCTCACTCGGGGGCTTAGCTGCAGTCCAGTACTCGCCTAAGTTCGGAAAATCCCACCGAGTGCAGAGCAATCCTCTCACTCGGGGGCTTAGCTGCAGTCCAGTACTCGCCTAAGTTTAAAACACATCCCGATCCGCAAGGACGACGAGGTGCAGGTTGACTACGACCTTCTCCTCAGAGCTGCACCATAAGTACAATGTGCACTCCATCCCGATCCATAAGGACAATGAGGTGCAGGTCGACTGCTACCTTCTCCTCAGAGCTGCATCACAAGTACAAAAACTATTCCGAGTGAAGAACAAGTTCCACTCGAAGACAAACACAAGCATATTCAGAGATAAACCAAGTTCAGATAAATCCTAAGGTTCCATACCACGGATTAAAATACTCGGGCATCAGGCCTGAAGGAGATTTAGCGATTACAAAATCACTTGGCATTCCGAGGCAAATTTAAGGCGAGGCATAAAGTTTGTTCACTCCGCAGGAGGAGGGCTAGCAGGCTCGACGAACTCGTCCAGGTCGATTCCGTCAGCAATCCGAGTGCAGCAGCAATGAAGGTTTCCATGAAGGATTGGAAGTCATGCCTTTTGGTATTGGCAACCTTGATTGCCGCCAACTTCTCTTCTCGGGCTTCCTTGCAGTGGACACGAACCAGCGACAGAGCCACGTCAGCACCGCATCGAGCAGAGGACTTCTTCCATTCCTGCATTCGACGAGGGATCTCATTTAGTCGAGTCATCAGAGACTCGAGGTCATTTTGGAGCGTCGCCCCTGGCCAGAGTGCTGTGTCGATTTGCGACACCGCAACTTTCAGTCAAGCAAGGTAGTCGACAACACCAGCAACACGGGATTCCAATCGGAGCACGTTCATGGCAGCTTCGTCCTTAACAGGAGAGAGGATGGGGGTCCAAGTTTGTCTCAATTCGCCCGGTCTCTTCCTCAAAGTTCTGGCAAAATTCTGCAGACGCAATACAACGATGAGTCAATGGTTATATATCGAGTCGACAGCAACAAGTCAGTCGGACAAAGGAAAGCACCTTCAAGCATGACGAACAGCTTCTTGGCAAGACCTCCCAGATAATTCTCCAAGTCATCTCTCTTACGGGCGATGTCTTCCACCTTATCGGTCCGAGCCCTCTTGTCCTTCTTCAGAAGAGTCGCCTCCTTTTTGGCTTCATCCAGGGCAGTCTTCAGCTTGGTGTTCTCTTCCTCCAGTTTGCCGACTGAAGCCAGCTTCTGGTCGGCAAGTGCAGTTTTCTCTTTGGCTGCTTTCTGCACAGCTGCAAGGTCCAGATCCTTCTGCGCCAGAGCATGGTTCATTGTTTCTGAAAGAAATAACGCTCGGTTCAGAAAAAGTAAATAACACCCGGTTCAGGAACAAGTCAGTCAACAAGTTTTTCTTACCAACGGCTTCATCCTTGGCCTTCTGCAAGTTTGTCTTGGCTAGCTCCAGATCGAGATTGAGCTGAATCTGCTTGTGCTCCAGGTCAGCAAAACGAGCTCCAAGTTCGCAGGATTTCTGTAATCAAAGGACGGTCAGTCGACAGATGAAAAGGTTGGCTACTTCAGAGCAATAAGAGTGATAAATTCAACAAGTTCTAAGACTACTGCCGAACCAGACATCCAACAGTAGTCTCGGGGACTACACCCAGTGGGTGCACTTAGCATGCCCCCACTGGTCCAGTTTCCACTCGACATGGTCTGTCCAGACCGAGTGTAAAAAAAAGTTGTTCTCAGACCACAGTCGACTGCCGGCAGTCGACTACGGTCTCGGGGACTACACCCAATGGGTGCACTCAGCATGCCCCCACTAAGTTCAAGTTCCACTCGACATGACCCATTCAGACCGAGTGAGAAAATTCCGATTCTCAGACCACAGTCGACTGCCCGCAGTCAACTATGATCTCGGGGACTACACCCAGTGGGTGCACTCAGCATGCCCCCACTGGTTCAAAAACTCAATCGACACAGCCTAGTCGACCCAAGAAACAAAATTATTCAGCAGTAAGTTAAAACACCCAACAGGTGTACAAATGCAAAACGCAGACTGATGGAAAGATCCCTCAAGGAAAGTTTTCAGGTAGCATATCCTAACAGAACAAGCGACAAGCTAAAAGGTTCAGTCGGTGATCAACCAACCTGGACGTTGCTCTGGAGAGCTGAGCTGGCATCGTAAACAGCTTGGCTGGCCTCACGGACCACCTTCATCTGTTCCATCATGATGCCCGCCTGGCGTATAGCCTCCTTGGCAGCACCCACTTGGTCCTCTGGGACGTGATGTGCAGTGAAGAGTGAAGATGGATCGACTGGAGTCTGTGCAGTCGACGCTGAAGGCTGGGCACTCAACAATGGTACGTCGAAAGTCACAGAAGTCCGATTGGCATCGCCGGTCTCCTGGATTACCGGTTCCGTCACTGGCGTCGACTGAGGCGCCTTGCCAGTTGATGTCTTCCTGCTTCTCCTTCCCATAGGCCTCAGCGGTACATCCTCGTCGTCATCCGGAAGATCAATGACATTGGGAGGAGCTGCAAAAGAATCAATCGCCAGAATTCAGTCGACCAGTAAAATGGATGAGAAAGTAAAGACAAGATCGCAAAAGTCATACCTGGGTTGGAAGTGACCGCGTCCCCCATTTCCTCGTCACCGTCTCTGTAAGCAGAAGTCCCAGAGGTAGCACTACAAGTTTCAAGATTCACTCGGTTAAATCAAGAAGAGAGTCGACAGCACAGGTCCTTGAGCAAAAATGAGGACAAGACACTTACGCAGAAGCGACGGGAACATCGATCTTGATCTTGGGCAGGGTCTTCCGAGACTTCGATGCTGCAACTTTGGGTTGCTTTGAAGCCTTTTCATTTGGCACAGGGGAAGAGGTCCGAGTGCGCTTGGAAGTCTGTCCAGTCGATACAGCTACTTTGCCACGGACGCTTGCTGGGTCGTGCTTGTTCTTGGAACGCCTTTCGTTGCGAGGTGGTGACTCGACTTCTTCGCCACTGCTCGAGTCCTCGCTTTCCTCCTCCTCTTCTCCTCCATCAGACTGCCAATCCATGCTTTCGCCTCCGCTTTCTTCTCCTTCCTGGTACTGCTCTTGCTCCCTGTTCGGCATTGAGTATGTCTCCATATAGATCTGCGAAGCAAGAGAGGTGAACAAAGGATGGTCGACTCAGTAAACAATTGCAAGTCAGAATGAAAAACACTCGGAAGTAAAGAATAGACCTTGTCTGGTTGGTTGTTGCTGTCGAATGTCAAAACTCTTCGGGACCCCCTGGGGTTGTCCTTGTTTCCTGTGATGCCTTGCACCCACTGTGCCACCGTCTTCTCATCTACGTCCTCCGGGTGGACCCTAGTGGAATCTTCAATCCCCGAGTACATCCACATCGAGTGATCACGAGCCTGGAGAGGCTGGATACATCGACTGAGAAATACCTCGAGCAAATCCATTCCAGTCACACCCTCATGAATCCGCTGAACTACTCGCTCCATCAACATGGCCACCTCCACCTTCTCTACTGGAGTCACTTTCAAGGTGGTGGGTTTCTGGACTCGCGCCAAAGAAAAGGGAGGGAGACCGGTCGAGTGGCCAGGAGTCGACTTGTCTTTGCAATAAAACGAAGTCGACTGCCACCCTCTAACCGAGTCAGGGAGAGTCATCGCAGGAAAAGCGCTCTTCCCCCGCATCTGGATTCCTAAGCCCCCACACATCTGGATTACCTGGGTTTTCTCGTCACTCGGGCTAGCTTTTTTCACAGTCTGCGAGCGACATGTGAAGATATGCTTGAACAGACCCCAGTGCGGTCGACAGCCCAGAAAATTCTCACACAGTGAGACAAAGGCAGCAAGGTATGTGATAGTATTGGGAGGAGTTGAGCTTCGAAGAAGTTCAGGAAGGCACGGAAAAAGGGATGTGGGGGCAAGGAAAAACCACGGTTGACGTGGGTGGCGAGCAAGACGCATTCGCCCTCCTCGGGCTGTGGCTCAGTTTCGTCCTCCGGGAGCCTCCAGGAACCATGCTCGATCAGCCTACTCTCGGCAGATCCCGCAGATCATCCAGCTCGATGGTGGACTGGATCCAGTCGCCCTGAACCCAGCCGCGCGGCAAGCCGGATCTCGACGACGACCCGCTCCTGCCGGTCTTCTTCCCCTTCCCCTTCGCTGCTCCCTTCTTCGCGCGTTCCAGCACCACCGTCTTGTCCTTCGCCATCGAAACAAGAGGAACATAGGCGGGAGGTGGCGTCGAGAACGGAAGCGGCAGCGGTGGAGAAGCAGAGGAGGAAGAAAGGGGAATTGGGATGCACTGTGCAGAATTCCCCAATCCAATGCCTTATATGGAATTGTTTACGAGTGACTGACCACTTGGCCCGGGCGATCCTGTCAAATCCCGCAACTAGCGCTCGCTCGGTACGTGGCGAAAAAGGTGGCACGGATATCGAGGCATCCCTGCCTAATCCGTCCCGATTACTGCGGCCTCCTCCGTCCCGCGCGCTTCCCAAAATTTCGAATCCCACAAGATCCGGGAGCAGCAGAGCAGTCTATCAGACCGAAGATTTTTTCCATATCAACACCCGAAACTTAGCAGCAAAGTTCACTCGACAAACTAAGAATGGATCAAGGCGACTAAGAAAGAAGTTGAAGCCATCATGTTGATTCATTGGTTCCAGCAAGACGGTTCCGAAGCGCAAAAATTGAGTCGGAATTATTTTCAACTCCTTCTCCACTCGAACCCCGAACCATTCGGGGGCTAATGACGATGACATGTACCTAGGGTAGGGTCATAGGCCTGACCTAGACACCCTCCCCAAGGACATTACCCTAAAGTCAGAAGCATTTAAGGGATATCATCATCCACTCGACCAGAAGCATTCCATTCGGAAGATTCAATGTCACTCGACCATGACAATAGTCACTTGACGACCAGAAGATCGAAAGCCGCTCTGTACAGCAATGGTCGAGCGTTTACTCTGTAGACTTAATGGTCATTTATGTACCTTTATTACTGGCGTTACCAGAAACGCCCCATCTTTATGTACCTTAAACCCTGTGTAACTAAGGGCGGGAGGGGTCTGGCGAACTCTATTTAAGCCACCCCCTCCTCAGGGACAAGGGTTCACACCCCCTGTAACTCCACACACACACACACATATAATCCAGTCGACCGCCTCCGGGCACCAAGACGTAGGGCTATTACTTCCACCGCGAAGGGCCTGAACTCGTAAACCTTGTGTATACAACTTCACCATAGCTGGGATCTTGCCTCCTCATACCTACCCTCCATTCTACTGTCAGTCTTAGAACCACGACACCTACCCCCCTGGGCACGCCCTCCTGCCTCATGGCCATCTCGTTGCTTCCTTGACTTCCACTCCAAGTCTCCTGGATTGCGTTTGTTCCAAAAAGATCCCCGCGAAGGTTCCGTTCCATTTGGATTCCGTTTGATATTCCTTTTCTGCGAAACACTGAAATAGGCAAAAAAACAGCAATTTGCACTGGGCCTTCGGTTAATAGGTTAGTCCCAAAAATAATATAAAAGAGCATAATAAATCCCATTAAACATCCAAAATAGATAATATAATAGCATGGAACAATCAAAAATTGTAGATACGTTGGAGACGTATCAAGCATCCCCAAGCTTAAGTCCTGCTCGTCCTCGAGTAGGTAAATGATAAAAAAAAAATTTTTGATGTGGAAATGCTACCTAACATAATTTTCAATGTAATTCTCCTTTTTGTGGCATGAATGTTTAGATCCAAAAGATTCTAGACAAAGTTTTAATATTGACATAAAAATAGTAATACTTCAAGCATGCTAACCAAGCAATTATGTCTTATCAAAATAACATAGCCAAAGAAAGCTTATCCCTACAAAATCATATAGTTTGGCCATGCTTCATTTTCGTCACACAAAATGCTCCCATCATGCACAACCCCGATGACAAGCCAAGCAATTGTTTCATACTTAACCTTTTCAAACTCTTTCAACTTTTACACAATATATGAGCGCAAGCCATGGACATAGCACTATGGGTGGAATAGTATATGATGATGGGGGTTATGTGAGAAGACAAAAAAGGAGAAAGTCTCACATTGACGCGGCTAATCAACGGGCTATGGAGATGCCCATCAATTGATGTCAATGCGAGGAGTAGGGATTGCCATGCAACAGATGCACTAGAGCTATAAATATATAAAAGCTCATCAAAAGAAACTAAGTCGGTGTGCATCCAGCTTGCTTGCTCACGAAGACCTAGGGCATTTTGAGGAAGCCCATCATTGGAATATACAAGCCAAGTTCTATAATGAAAAATTCCCACTAGTATTTGAAAGTGACAAAATAAGAAACTCTCTATCATGAAGATCATGGTGCTATTTTGAAGCACAAGTGTGGAAAAAGGATAGTAACATTGCCCCTTCTCTCTTTTTCTCTCATTTTTTTGTTTGGGCTTCTTTGGCCTCTTTTTTTATTTTTCGTCCGGAGTCTGATCCCGACTTGTGGGGGAATCATAGTCTCCATCATCCTTTCCCCACATGGGACAATGCTCTAATAATGAAAATCATCACACTTCTATTTACTTACAACTCAAGAATTACAACTCGGTACTTAGAACAAAATATGACTCTATGTGAATGCCTCCGGCGGTGTACCGGGATATGCAATGAATCAAGAGCGACATATATGAAAGAATTATGAAGGTGGCCTTGCCACAAATACGATGTCAACTACATGATCATGCAAAGCAATATGACAATGATGGAGCGTGTCATAATAAACAGAACGGTGGTAAGTTGCATGGCAATATATCTCGGAATGGCTATGGAAATGCCATAATAGGTAGGTATGGTGGCTGTTTTGAGGAAGATATAAGAAGGCTTATGTGTGATAGAGCGTATCATATCACGGGGTTTGGATGCACCGGCGAAGTTTGCACCAACTCTCAAGGTGAGAAAGGGCAATGCACGGTACCGAAGAGGCTAGCAACGATGGAAGGGTGAGAGTGCGTATAATCCATGGACTCAACATTAGTCATAAAGAACTCACATACTTATTGCAGAAAGCTACAAGTCATCAAAACTAAGCACTAAGTGCATGCTCCTAGAGGGATAGATTGGTAGGAAAAGACCATCGCTCGCCCCCGACTGCCACTCATAAGGAAAGCAATCAAAGAACACCCCATGCTTCAAATATGTCATACAACGTTTACCATACGTGCATGCTATGGGACTTGCAATCCTCAACACAAGTATTTATCAATTCCACAATTACCCAACTATCATGACTCTAACATTACCACCTTTATATCTCAAAACAACTATCAAGTATCAAACTTCTCATAGTGTTCAATGCACTCTATATGAAAGTTTTTATTATACCCATCTTGGATGCCTATCATATTAGGACTAATTTTATAGCCAAAGCAAATTACCATGCTGTTCTAAAGACTCTCAAAATAATATAAGTGAAGCATGAGAGATCAATAATTTCTATAAAATAAAACCACCACCGTGCTCTAAAAAGGTATAAGTGAAGCACTAGAGCAAAATTTATCTAGCTCAAAAGATATAAGTGAAGCACATAGAGTATTCTAATAAATTCCGATTCATGTGCGTCTCTACCAAAAGGTGTGTACAGCAAGGATGATTGTGTTAAACTAAAAAGCAAAGACTCGAATCATACAAGACGCTCCAAGCAAAACACATATCATGTGGTGAATAAAAATATAGCCTCGAGTAAAGTTACCGATAGACGAAGACGAAAGAGGGGATGCCTTCCGGGGCATCCCCAAGCTTAGGATTTTGGTTGTCCTTGAATTTTACCTTGGGGTGCCTTGGGAATCCCCAAGCTTAGGCTCTTGCCACTCCTTGTTCCAAAATCCATCAAATCTTTACCCAAAAACTTGAAAACTTCACAACACAAAACTCAAACAGAAAATCTCATGAGCTCCGTTAGTATAAGAAAACAAATCACCACTTTAAGGTACTGTAATGAACTCATTATTTATTTATATTGGTGTTAAACCTAATGTATTCCAACTTCTCTATGGTTCATACCCCCCGATACTAGCCATAGATTCATCAAAATAAGCAAACAACACACGAAAAACAGAATCTGTCAAAAACAGAATAGTCTGTAGTAATCTGTATCAAACGTATACTTATGGAACTCCAAAAATTCTGAAATAAATTGGTGGACGTGAGGAATTTGTCTATTAATCATATGCAGAAAGAATCAACCTAAAATTACTCTCCAGTAAAAAATGGCATCTAATCTCGTGAGCGCTAAAGTTTCTGTTTTTTACAGCTAGATCGCAAAGACTTCACCCAAGTCTTCCCAACGGGTCTACTTGGGACAAAAACTAATTAAAATATAAAACCACATCTAACCAGAGGCTAGATGAATTATTTATTACTAAATGGAAACAAAAATCAAGGAACAAAAATAAAATTGGGTTGCCTCCCAACAAGCGCTCTCATTTAACGCCCCTAGCTAGGCATAAAAACAAGAATAGATCTAGGTATTGTCATCTTTGGTATGCAATCCATAGGTGGATTTCATAATAGATTCATAAGGTAATTTAATTTTCTTCCTAGGAAAGTGTTCCGTGCCTTTCCTTAATGGAAATTGGAATCTAATATTTCCTTCTTTCATATCAATAATTGCACCAATCGTTCTAAGGAAAGGTCTACCAAGAATAATAGGACATGTAGGATTGCAATCTATATCAAGAACAATAAAATCTATGGGCACATAATTCCTATTTGCAACAATAAGAACATCATTAATCCTTCCCATAGGTTTCTTAATGGTGGAATCCGTGAGATGCAAATTTAAAGAACAATCATCAAATTCACGGAAACCTAGCACATCACACAAAGTTTTTGGAATCGTGGAAACACTAGCACCCAAATCACATAAAACATAGCATTCATGATTTTTAATTTTAATTTTAATAGTAGGTTCCCACTCATCATAAAGTTTTCTAGGGATACAAACTTCTAATTCAAGCTTTTCTTCATAGGATTGCATTAAAGCATCAACGATATGTTTGGTAAAAGCTTTACTTTGATTATAAGCATGATGAGAATTTAACACGGATTGCAACAAGGAAATACAATCTATCAAAGAACAATTATCATAATTAAATTCCTCGAAATCCAAAATAGTGGGTTCATTGCTATGTAAAGTTTTGACCTCTTCAATCCTACTTTTACCAATTTTTGCATCAAGATCTAAAAACTCCGAATAATTGGGACGCCTTTTAACTAAAGTTGACTCATCTCCAGTCCCATCTTTATCAAGATTCATATTGGAAAACAAAGATTTAATAGGAGACACATCGATCACTTTTAGATCTTCATCATTATTAACATGAAAACTAGAAGAACACGCTTTCACAAAGCAATCTTTTTTAGCACGCATCCTAGCGGTTCTTTCTTTGCACTCATCAATGGAAATTCTCATGGCTTTGAGAGACTCATTGATATCATGCTTAGGTGGGATAGATCTAAGTTTCAAAGAATCAACATCAAGAGAAATTCTATCCACGTTCCTAGCCAACTCATCAATCCTAGGCAATTTTTCTTCAAGCAAAGCATTGAAATTATTTTGCAAATTCATAAATTATTTAAAACTAGTCTCAAAATCAGAGGGCATCTTATTAAAATTTCCATAAGAGTTGTTGTAGGAATTACCATAATTATTAGAGGAATTACTAGGGAACGGCCTAGAATTAAAGTTTCCTCTATACACATTGTTACCAAAATTGTTCCTACCGACAAAATTCACATCCATAGATTCATTATTATTCTCAATCAAAGTGGACAAAGGCATATCATTAGGATCAGAAGAAACACTCTTATTAACAAACAATTTCATAAGTTCATCCATCTTTCCACTAAAAACATTAATCTCTTCAATCGCATGAACCTTTTTACTAGTAGATCTTTCGGTGTGCCATTGAGAATAATTAACCATAATATTATCTAGGAGTTTAGTAGCTTCTCCTAAAGTGATTTCCATAAAAGTGCCTCCCGCGGCCGAATCTAAAAGATTTCTAGAAGCAAAATTCAATACAGCATTATTTTTTTGTATAATCATCCATAAATTCAAACCATGTGTAGGGCAATTACGTATCATTAATTTCATCCTCTCCCAAGCTTGTGCAACATGCTCATGCTCAAGTTGCTTAAAATTCATAATATCGTTTCTAACAAAGATGATCTTAGTGGGAGGAAAATACTTAGAGATAAAAGCATCTTTGCACTTATTCCATGAATCATACTATTTTTAGGCAAAGAAGAGAACCAAGTTTTAGCACCATCTCTAAGCGAAAACAGAAATAGCTTCAATTTAACGATATCATTATCCACATCTTTCTTATTTTGCATATCACACAAATCAACGAAGTTGTTTAGATGGGTAGCGGCATCTTCACTAGGAACGCTTGAAAATTGATCTTTCATGACAAGATTCAACAAAGCAGCATTAATTTCAAAAGATTCAACATCGGTAATAGGAGAAATCGGAGTGCTAATAAAATCATTATTGTTGGTATTGGAAAAGTCACACAATTCAGTATTATCTTGATCCATCGTGACAAACAATCAATCCAACACACAAGCACAGAAGAAGCAAGCGAAAAGAGACGAATGAAAAAGGGTGAATAAAACGGCAAGGGTGAAGTGGGGGAGAGGAAAACGAGAGGCAAATGGCAAATAATGTAATGCGAGGGATAAGAGTTTATGATGGGTACTTGGTATGTCTTGACTTGTGCGTAGATCTCCCCGGCAACGGCGCCAGAAATCCTTCTTGCTACCTCTTGAGCATGCGTTGGTTTTCCCTTGAAGAGGAAAGGGTGATGCAGCAAAGTAGCATAAGTATTTCCCTCAGTTTTTGAGAACCAAGGTATCAATCCAGTAGGAGACTACACGCGAGTCACCTAGTGCCTGCACAAACAATCAAGAACCTTGCAACCAACACGATAAAGGGGTTGTCAATCCCTTCACGGCCACTTGCAAAAGTGAGATCTGATAAAGATAATAAGATAAATATTTTTGGTTTTTTTTGTATAGATTGGAAAATAAAGATCGCAAAATAAATAGTAAACTAGAATTGTAGATTGGAAACTTATATGATGTAAAGTAGACCTGGGGGCCATAGGTTTCACTAGTGGCTTCTCTCAAGATAGCATGTATTACGGTGGGTGAACAAATTAATGCCGAGCAATTGATAGAAAAGTGCATAGTTATGATGATATCTAAGTCAATGATCATGAATATAGGAATCACGTCCGTGACAAGTAGACCGAAACGATTCTGCATCTACTACTATTACTCCACACATCGACCGCTATCCAGCATGCATCTAGAGTATTAAGTTCATAAGAACGGAGTAACGCTTTAAGCAAGATGACATGATGTAGAGGGATAAACTCAAGCAATATGATATAAACCCCATCTTTTTATCCTCGATGGCAACAATATAATACGTGTCATTTCCCTTTCTATCACTGGGATCGAGCACCGCAAGATTGAACCCAAAGCTAAGCACTTCTCCCATTGCAAGAAAGATCAATCTAGTAGGCCAAACTAAACCGATAATTCGAAGAGACTTGCAAAGATATCAAATCATGCATATAAGAATTCAGAGAAGAACCAAATAATATTCATAGATAATCAAGTTCATAAACCCACAATTCATCAGATCTCGGCAAACACACCGCAAAAGAGTATTACATCGAATAGATCTCCAAGAACATCAAAAAGAACTTTGTATTGAGATCCAAAGAGAGAGAAGAAGCCATCTAGATAATAACTATGGACCCGAAGGTCTGTGGTAAACTACTCACACATCATCGGAGAGGCTATGGTGTTGATGTAGAAGCCCTCCGCGATCGAATCCCCCTTGGCAGATCGCCAAAAAGGCCCCAAGATGGGATCTCACGGGTACAGAAGGTTGCGGCGGTGGAAAAGTGGTTTCGTGGCTCCCCTGGATGTTTTCAGGGTAAAAGAGTATATATAGGCGAAAGAAGTAGGTCGGTGGAGCTACGAGGGGCCCACGAGGGTGGGGGCGCGCCCTCCTGCCTCGTGGCCGCCTCGTTGCTTCCTTGACTTCCACTCCAAGTCTCCTAGATTGCGTTTGTTCCAAAAAAGATCCTCGCGAAGGTTTCGTTCCGTTTGGATTCCATTTGATATTCCTTTTCTGCGAAACACTGAAATCGGCAAAAAAAAAACAGCAATTTGCACTGGGCCTCCGGTTAATAGGTTAGTCCCAAAAATAATATAAAATAGAATAATAAATCCCATTAAACATCCAAAACAGATAATATAATAGCATGGATCAATAAAAAATTATAAATACGTTGGAGACGTATCACTTATTTTTTAATTCACAGAATATCAATACCAAATGAAGTCCAAATGCCACAAAACTTTTTGGAGATTTTTTCTAGCCAGAAGACACCAGGGAGCCAAAGGAGTACACGAGAGGAGGCTTGTGGGGCCTGATGTCTACTACGCAACTTTATTCTTGTAGACACGTGTTGGGCCTCCAAGCGCAGAGTTTTGTAGGACAGTAGCAATTTCCCTTAATTGGATGACCTATGGTCTATCAATCCGTGGGAGGCGTAGGATGAAGATGGTCTCTCGCAAACGACCCTGCAACCAAATAAAAGAAATCTATTGTGTCCCCAACACATCTAATACAATGGCAAATTGCATAGGTGCACTAGTTCGGTGAAGAGATGGTGATAAAGTGTAATATGGATGGTAGAAATATATTTTTATAATCTGAATAAATAAAAACAGCAAGGTAGCAAATAGTAAACGGGCACAAAAACGATATTGCAATGCTTGAAAATGAGGCCTACGGTCCATACTTTCGCTAGTGCAATCTCTCGACAATGCAAATATAATTGGATCATATAACCATCCCTCATCGTGCAACGAAGAATCACTACAAAATTCCTATCTAGCGGAGAACATAATAAGAAATCGTTTGTAGGGTACGAAACCACCTTGAAGCTATTCTTTCCGATCGATCTATCCAAGAGTTCGTACTAAAATAACACCAAATAATTTCAGATTCATAATGCTCAATCCAACACAAAGAACCTCAAAGAGTGCCCCAAGATTTCTACCGGAGAAACAAAGACAAGAACGTGCATCAACCCCAATGCATAGATTACCCCAATGTCACCTCAGGAATCCGCGAGTTGAGTGCCAAAACATATATCAAGTGAATCAATATGATACCCCATTGTCACCACGAGTATTCAATTGCAAGACATATATCAAGTGCTCTCAAATCCATAAAAGTATTCAATCCGATAAAACGAAATCTCAAAGGGAAAACTCAATTCATCACAAGATAGAGAGGGGAAAACACCATATGATCCGACTATATTAACAAAGCCCGCGATACATCAAGATCGTGACATCTCAAGAACGCGCGCGAGAGAGAGAGATTAAACACATAGCTACTGGTACAAACCGTCAGCCCCGAGGGTAGACTACTCCCTCCTCATCGTGGTGGCCGCCGGGATGATGAAGATGGCCACCGGAGATGATACCCCCCTCCGGCAGGGTGCCGAAACGGGGTCTAGATTTGTTTTCGGTGGCTATAGAGCCTTGCGGCGGCAGAACTTTTGATCTAGGTTAACTGCGAGGGTTTCTAGAATTTTTGGGAATTTATAGGGTAAAGAGGGGGTGCGGGAGGCCACCGAGGTGGGCACAACCCACCTGGGCGCGCCTGGGCCCCCAGGCGCCCCCGGGTGGGTTGTGCCCCCCTCGGGGCACCCCCAGGTGCTGCTCTGGCCCATTGGTGGTCTTCTGGTCCATAAAAAATCCACAAAAAGTTTCACGATGTTTGGACTCCGTTTGATATTGATTTCGTGTGATGTAAAAAACAAGCAAAAAACAGCAGCTAGGCAGTTTCGTTCATAGGTTAGTCCCAAAAAATGATATAAAGTTGCTATAAAATGATTGTAAAACATCCAAGAATGATAATATAACAGCATGAATACTTAATAAATTATAGATACGTTTGAGACGTATCAGCATCCCCAAGCTTAATTCCTACTCGTCCTCGAGTAGGTAAATGATAAAAGAAATAATTTATGAAGTGTGAATGCTAGCAAAGTGCACAAGTTTAATCAATGATAATTTCAATCACTTTTCGTAGCATCATGACAGCAATTCTTTCTTATAAAGTTTCTCATGTTTAAAGTAGCAACCAATTCACATGTTAAGGTTCAAACAATGAATTTTCTTGAAACTCGACAACCTATGTTCTCAGTCACCAAGCAATTGTAATTCAACTTATTCAACAGAGTTTAAGTAAGAGCTCCACATACTCAACCATCATATAGTCTTCTATGATTGCTAACACTCACCGCATACACATGAGCAAAACATTTCAACCGTACACATAGAAAGATAGGGGCTTATAATTTCGCCTCCCAACGTATTCACCTCAAGGGTGATGTCAACAATAATAACTCATGCTACCCATATCCAACTAGATATATGTGCCTAGATCTTTCCTCACCACATGATGCTTGCCAAAAGAGAAAAATAAAAAAGGAATAGAGAGAAGAACTTTGACTCTTTGCATAAAAGTAAATACATAAAAGTAAAAGATAGGCCCTTCGCAGAGGGAAGCAGAGGTTGCCATGCGCTTATTTGTTTGAATGCTCAACCCCTTAGTGCAAAAGAACGTCACATTATATTGCCCCTTATGATAGCAACCTTTATTATGCAGTCTGTCGCTTTTATTCTTTGCCATCACAAGTTCGTACAACGCTCAATTTTCTCTTACACTAAATGATCTAACATTTTTAAAAGCAATTTTTATTGCCTTATTGCACCGATGGCAACTTACTTGAAGGATCTTATTCAATCCTTAGGTAGGTATGGTGGAATCTTGAAAATAAGATATGGGTTTAAGGGTTTTTGGATGCATAAGTAGTATCTCTACTTGGTGCGGAATTTTTGGCTAGTAAAGATGGGAGGCAAGCACCACATATTGAAGGATCTATGACAATATAACTTCTATGAGAATATGAACAAACATAAACCATTACGTTGTCTTCCTTGTCCAACCTCAATAATTTTGGCATATAATATTTTGATGGGGGCTCACAATCACAGAAGATTTCCAAGATAGTGTATTTGCATGTGACAGTTCTCTTCCTTATACTAATTATTCATGAATTGCTTGCATGACCAATATTGTGATTGTCAAGCCTAAAAATATTTCACTTTCTAAACCCAATGTGAAGCTACCACTAGGCATGATATGATTTCAACTTCATGACATCAATTTATTCAACAATTTACTCATAGGATATAAGTGAAGCACAAGAGTAAATGACAAGCTACTCCAAAAATATATAAATGAAGATCATGAGCATAATGTTTCTTTCTCTCAAATTAATTTAAGTGAAGCAAGAGAGAATTTCTTCAAAAATACTAAAGCACACCATGCTCAAAAAGATATAAGTGAAGCACTAGAGCAATTCCATAGAAAAGAGCTTCGTTGACGGGATGTGAATGCCGCTTACCTAGCCTCCCTGGTAACTATTTGAGGAATCTATTTTATTTAAAAAAATCAGATCTTAGTACTTTATTAAAACAGCAAGCAAAACAAAACAAAATGATAATCCAAGGATAACACACATCATGTGAAGAAGCAAAAACTTAGGCTCAACCGATACTAACTGATAATTGTTGAAGAAGAAAGGTGGGATGCCTACTGGGGCATCCCCAGGCTTAGATGCTTGAGACTTCTTGAAATATTATATTGGGGTGCCTTGGGCATCCCCAATCTTGAGCTTTTGTGTCTCCTTAATTCTTCTCATATCACTATTTTCCTAAATCTCAAAAGCTTCATCCACACAAAACTCAACAAGAACTCGTGAGATAAGTTAGTATAAACCAATGCAAAAACCTCATCATTCTCTACTGTAGCAAATCACTAAAATTATTATTCAACATTGCACACTAAATGCCTCTGCATATTTAATACTCCTATCCTCAAATAGATTCATTAAACAAGCAAACATATGCAAACAATGCAAACATAACAGCAATCTGCCAAAACAGTACAGTCTGTAAAGAATGCAAGAGTATCAATACTTCCCTAACTCCAAAAGTTATGAAAAAATTTCCACACTGCAGAAAATTTATCAGTTGCAAAAAGTTTCAACATTGTATCATATTCCGACTTTTCTAGGGAATCTTTGCAACATCGATAAACTTTCTGTTTTGGAACAGCAACATGTAGACTTGAAAAATAAGCATAGTAAAGGCTATCATTGCCACTTTTATTGAAATAAAAGATGCAAAACATTATTCTAAATAACAGCAAGAAAATCCTAACAAAATAAAATGATGCTCCAAGCAAAATACATATCATGTGACGAATGAAAACATAGCTCCAAGTGAGGTTACCGATAAAGTTGAAGACGAAAAAGGGGATGCCTTCCGGGGAATCCCCAAGCTTAGTTGCTTGGATATTCCTTGAATATTACCTTGGGGGTGCCTTGGGCATCCCCAAGCTCAAGGTCTTTTCACTCCTTATTCTCCTCATATTAACTTAATGGAACTTTGTGAGATAGGTTAGTATGATAAAGAGCAAACCATTTCACTTTTGGTACTGTCAAAGACAAGATTCATAATTGTTCTCACACAATGCCTACTGTAGCATATTATTTCCACAATTTATATTGAGCAATATAAGCCATAGAAACTAGAAAAGAAGCAAACTATGCATTGAAAACAGAATCTGTCAAAAACAGAACAGCCTGTAGTAATCTGTACTCCAACCATACTTCTGCTACTGCAAAAATTCTTAAAAAATAGTAAATCATGGGAAAATGTCTATTAATCTTCTTAAAAAAGAACCAGCATTTTATCACGCTTCTGTTAAAAATGAGAATAGTTTTCCTGAGTGCAAAAGTTTCTGTTTTTCAGCAAGATCAAATCAACTATCACCGTAAGCCATCCCAAAGGTCTTACTTGGCACTTTATTGAAACGAAAGCAATAAAAAATTATTACTAAAATAGCTTAATCATGTGAACACACAAAAATAGTAGGTAAAAGTGTTGGGTTGTCTCCCAACAAGCGTTTTTCTTTAGTGCCTTTTAAGCTAGGCATGATGATTTCAATGATGCTCACATAAAAGATAAGAATTGAAACACAAAGAGAGCATCATGAAGCATATGACTAGCACATTTAAGTCTAACCCACTTCCTGTGCATAGGGATTTTGTGCGAAAACAATTTATGGGAACAAGAATCAACTAGCATAGGAAGGCAAAACAAGTGCAACTTCAAAACTTTCAACATAAAGAGAGGAAACTTGGTATTATTGAGATATGTAAAAGCATAAGTTCCCCTCTCATAATAATTTTCAGTAGCATCATGAATGAATTCAACAAAACAGCTATCACATAAAGCATTCTTTTCATGATAAATAAGCATAGAAATTTTCTCACTCTCCACATAAACAAATGTATTCTCATGAATAGTAGTGGAAGCAAACTCAACAAAATAACTATCATGGGATTGAAAATTAAAATCATGATGACAAGTTTCATGGTTATCATTATTCAATATAGCATACATGTCATCACCATAATCATCATATATAGCAACTTTGTTGTCATAATCAATTGCAACCTCTTCCAAAATAGTGGATTCATCATTAAATAGAGCCATGACCTCTCCGAATCCACTTTCATCAATATAATCATCACAAATAAGAGGTGTGAAATCATGATAATAAATTTTCTCATCAAAACTTGGGGGACTAAAAATATCATCTTCATCAAATATAGCATCCCCAAGCTTATGGCTTTGCATATCATTAGCATCAAGGATATTCAAAGAATTCATACTAGCAATATTGCAATCATGCTCATCATTCAAATATTTTGTGCCAAACATTTTATTGACTTCTTCTTCTAACAATTGAGCACAATTTTCCGAACCATCATTTTCAAGAAAGATATTACAAAGATGATCAATAATTTTATAAACCAAACTAGTGATAAACAAGAAACTAAAAGATTCAATTGCAAGACCTAAAGATATACCTTCAAGCACTCACCTCCCCGGCAACGGCGCCAGAAAAGAGCTTGATGTCTACTACGCAACTTTATTCTTGTAGACACATGCTGGGCCGCCAATCGCAGAGTTTTGTAGGATAGTAGCAATTTTCTCTCAAGTGGATGACCTAAGGTTTATCAATCCGTGGGAGGCTTAGGATGAAGATGGTCTCTCTCAAACGACCCTGCAACCAAATACAAGAAATCTCTTGTGTACCCAACACACCTAATACAATGGCAAATTGTATAGGTGCACTAGTTCGGCGAAGAGATAGTGCTAAAAGTGTAATATGGATGGTAGAAATATATTTTTATAATCTGAATAAATAAAAACAGCAAGGTAGCAAATAGTAAACGGGCACAAAAACGGTATTGCAATGCTTGAAAATGAGGCCTAGGGTTCATAATTTCGCTAGTGCAATCTCTCGACAATGCTAATATAATTGGATCATATAACCATCCCTCAACGTGCAACGAAGAATCACTCCAAAGTTCCTATCTAGCTGAGAACATAAGAAGAAATCATTTGTAGTGTACGAAGCCACCTCGAAGCTATTCTTTCTGATCGATCTATCCAAGAGTTCGTATAAAATAACACCAAATAGTTTCAGATTCGTAATGCTCAATCCTACACAAAGAACCTCAAAGAGTGCCCCAAGATTTCTACCGGAGAAACAAAGACAAGAACATGCATCAACCCCTATGCATAGATTACCCCAATGTCACCTCGGGATCCGCGAGTTGAGTGCCAAAACATATATCAAGTGAATCAATATGATACCCCATTGTCACCACAAGTGTTCATATGCAACACATATACTAAGTGCTCTCAAATCCATAAAAGTATTCAATCCAATAAAACGAAATCTTAAAGGGAAAACTCAATTCATCACAAGATAGAGAGGGGAAAACACCATATGATCCGACTAACAAAGCCCACGATACATCAAGATCGTGACATCTCAAGAACACAAGAGAGTGAGAGATTAAACACATAGCTACTGGTACAAACCCTCAGCCCCGAGGGTGGACTACTCCCTCCTCATCGAGGTGGCCGCCGGGATGATGAAGATGGCCATCGGAGATGATTCCCCCCTCCGGCAGGGTGCCGGAACGGGGTCTAGATTGGTTTTCGGTGGCTACAGAGCCTTGTGGTGGCGGGACTTCTGATCTAGGTTAACCCCGAGGGTTTCTGGAATTTTTGGGAATTTATAGGGTAAAGAGGGGGTGCGGGAGGCCACCGATGTGGGCACAACCCACCTGGCAGCACCTGGGCCCCCAGGCGCGCCCTGGTGGGTTGTGCTTGATGTCTACTACGCAACCTTCTTCTTATAGACGTTGTTGGGCCTCCAAGTGCAGAGGTTTGTAGGACAGTAGAAAATTCCCCTCAAGTGGATGACCTAAGGTTTATCAATCCGTGGGAGGCGTAGGATGAAGATGGTCTCTCTCAAGCAACCCTGCAACCAAATAACAAAGAGTCTCTTGTGTCCCCAACACACCCAATACAATGGTAAATTGTATAGGTGCACTAGTTTGGCGAAGAGATGATGATACAAGTGCAATATGGATGGTAGATATAAGTTTCTGTAATCTGAAAATATAAAATAAGCAAGGTAACTAATGATAAAAGTGAACGTAAACGGTATTGCCATGCGTTGAAACAAGGCCTAGGGTTCATACTTTCACTAGTGCAAGTTCTCTTAACAATAATAACATAATTGGATCATATAACTATCCCTCAACATGCAACAAAGAGTCACTCCAAAGTCACTAATAGCGGAGAACATACGAAGAGATTATTGTAGGGTACGTAACCACCTCAAAGTTATCCTTTCTGATCGATCTATTCAAGAGTTCGTAGTAAAATAACACGAAGCTATTCTTTCCATTTAATCTATCCTAGAGTTCGTATTAGAATAACACCTTAAGACACATATCAACCAAAACCCTAATGTCACCTAGATACTCCAATGTCACCTCAAGTATCCGTGGGTATGATTATACGATATGCATCACACAATCTCAGATTCATCTATTCAACTAACACATAGAACTTCAAAGAGTTCCCCAAAGTTTCTACCGGAGAGCCAAGATGAAAACGTGTGCCAACCCCTATGCATAGATTCCCAAGGTCACGGAACCCGCAAGTTGATCACCAAAACATACATCAAGTGAATCAATAGAATACCCCATTGTCACCACGGGTATCCCACGCAAAACATCCATCAAGTGTTCTCAAATCCTCAAACACTCAATCCGATAAGATAACTTCAAAGGGAAAACTCAATCCATTACAATAGAATAGAGGGGGAGAAACATCATAAGATCCAACTATAATAGCAAAGCTCGCGATACATCAAGATCGTGCCAAATCAAGCACACGAGAGAGAGAGAGAGAGATCAAACACATAGCTACTAGTACATACCCTCAGCCCCGAGGGTGAACTACTCCCTCCTCGTCATGGAGAGCGCCGGGATGATGAAGATGGCCACCGATGAGGGATCCCCCCTCCGGCAGGGTGCTGGAACAGGGTCCTGATTGGTTTTTGGTGGCTACAGAGGCTTGCGACGTCGGAACTCCCGATCTAGGTTTCTTTTCGGGGGTTTCTATATTTATAGGGATTTTTGGCATCGGGAACAAGTCAGGGGGGTCTCCGAGGCGGCCACGAGGTAGGGGGCGTGCCCAGGGGGTAGGGCGCGCCCCTCACCCTCGTGGGTGCCTCGGGACTCTTCTGGTCCATCTCCGATACTCCGTGGGCTTCTTCTGGTCCAAAAATAATCTCCATGAAATTTCAAGTCAATTGGACTCCGTTTGGTTTTCCTTTTCTGCGATATCAAAAACAAGGAAAAAATAGAATCTGGCACTGGGCTCTAGGTTAATAGGTTAGTCCCAAAAATCATATAAAATAGCATATAAATGCATATAAAACATCCTAGATGGATAATATAATAGCATGGAACAATAAAAAATTATAGATATGTTGGAGATGTATCAGTGCCCCCTCGGGGCACCCCCGAGGTGCCGCTCTAGCCCATTGGTGGTCTTTTGGTCCATAAAAATCCACAAAAAGTTTCACGGTGTTGGGACTCCGTTTGATATTGATTTCCTACAATGTAAAAAACAAGCAAAAAACAACAACTTGCACTTGGCACTGGGTCAATAGGTTAGTCCCAAAAAATGATACAAAGTTGCTATAAAATGATTGTAAAACATCCAAGAATGATAATATAACAGCATGAATAGTTCATAAATTATAGATACGTTGGAGAAGTATCAGGGCCCACTAGGCACCAGGGCGCGCCAGTGGCTCCGGCGTGCCCTGGTGGGTATTGGAGCCCACGGGAACCTTCTGGACCTACCTCTGCCTCTATAAATACTCTAAAATCCCCAAAACCCTAGGGGAGTCAACGAAACACTTTTCCAGCTGGCGCAAGTTTCAGAACCACGAGATCGAATCTAGAGGCCTTTTCCGGCATTTTACTGGAGGGGGCAACGATCACGGAGGGGTTCTTCATCATCCTTGCTGCCCCTCCGACAATGTGTGAGTAGTTCACCATAGACCTACAGGTCCGTAGTTAGTAGCTAGATGGCTTCTTCTCTCCTTTTGATCATCAATACAATTTTCTCCTTGATGTTCTTGGAGATCTATTTGATGTAATGACTTTTTGCGGTGTGTTTGTTGGGATCCGATGAATTGTGAGTTCATGATCAGATCTACCCGTGAATATTATTTGAGTCTTTGTTGAACTCTTTTATGCATGATTGCTATAGCTTCGTATTTCTTCTCCAAAATTTTGGTTTGGTTTGGCCAACTAGATTGATTTTTCTTGCCATGGTAAGAGGTGCTTGTTGTGGGAACGGATCTAATAGTAGAGATGGGGGTACGTAGGAGAGGACAGAGTCCTTGCTACGGTGAAGTTGTACACTCAGATTTACGAGTTCAGGCCCCTCTCGGAGGAGGTATAATCCCTACGTCTCGGTGTCGCGGGAGCTCTGTTGATTGGAGTGTGAGTTACAGGGGGTGCGAACCCTTGTGCAAGAGGGGAGGGGTGGCTTATATAGAGTGCGCCGACCCCTCGCTGCCCTCAGTTACACAAGGGTTCAATGAGAATTAAGTCACGTACGTTACTGGTAACACCCGTATTAAATGGTCTTTATGATGACAGAGTGAACGCCTGACCGTTGCAATCCGAGGGGTGGCTCTAGGTAAAGATAGATCTATACTTTGAGTGAATCCCAGACTTGCCTACCTGCGGCCCATGGCGTGGCTCCACTAGCGGCCTGGTACGACCCATCTTCACCAGCAAACACTCAAGACCCTCGCGAGGGGCCAAGCCTCGCGAGGCAGATGACACAAGACCTCCTCAGGGGCAGCCTCACCAGGCTGGCTCACGAGGAGCGGAGAGATAAAGGCGAGGGTGCTACCTCTTGAGCATGCGTTGGTTTTCCCTTGAAGAGGAAAGGGTGATGCAGCAAAGTAGCATAAGTATTTCCCTTAGTTTTTGAGAACCAAGGTATCAATCCAGTAGGAGGTTACACGCAAGTCGCCTTGTACCTGCACAAACAAATAAGAACCTTGCGACTAACGCGATAAAGGGGTTGTCAATCCCTTCACGGCCACTTGCAAAAGTGAGATCTGATAGAGATAATAAGAAAAATATTTTTGGTATTTTTATGATATAGATTGGAAAGTAAAGATTGCAAAATAAACGGCGGAAGAAATAGTAAATTGATAGGAAAATAATATGATAAAGATAGACCCGGGGGCCATAGGTTTCACTAGTGGCTTCTCTCAAGATAGCATAATCTATGGTGGGTGAACAAATTACTATCGAGCAATTGATAGAAAAGCGCATAGTTATGAGAATATCTAGGCATGATCATGTATATAGGCATCACGTCCGCGACAAGTAGACCGAAACGATTCTGCATCTACTACTATTACTCCACACATCGACCGCTATCCAGCATGCATCTAGAGTATTAAGTTCATAAGAACAGAGTAACACATTAGGCAAGATGACATGATGTAGAGGGATAAACTCAAGCAATATGATATAAACCCCATCTTTTTATCCTCGATGGCAACAATACAATATGTGCCTTGCTGCCCCTGCTATCACTGGGAAAGGACACCGCAAGATTGAACCCAAAGCTAAGCACTTCTCCCATTGAAAGAAAGATCAATCTAGTAGGCCAAACCAAACTAATAATTCGAAGAGACTTGCAAAGATATTTGAATCATGCATAAAAGAATTCAGTGAAGAATCAAATATTATTCATAGATAATCTTGATCATAAAATCATAGTTCATCAGATCTCGACAAACACACCGCAAAGAGAATTACATTGAATAGATCTCCAAGAAGATCGAGGAGAACTTGGTATTGAGATCCAAAGAGAGAGAAGAAGCCATCTAGCTAATAACTATGGACCCGAAGGTCTATGGTAAACTACTCACACATCATCGGAGAGGCTATGGTGTTGATGTAGAAGCCCTCCGTGATCGATTCCCCCTCCGACGGAGCGCCGGAAAAGGCCCCAAGATGGGATCTCACGGGTACAGAAGGTTGTGGCGGTGGAAATAGGGTTTCGTGTTGCTCTCGGTTGTTTTCGGGGTATATGAGTATATATAGGCGAAGGAAGTAGGTCGGTGGAGCCACGAGGGGTCCACGAGGGTGGGGGCGTGCCTAGCCCCCTGGGCGCGCCTCCCTACCTCGTGGCCGCCTCGTTGCTTCCTTGACGTCCACTCCAAGTCTCCTGGATTGCGTTTGTTCCAAAAATAACTCTCCTGAAGGTTTCATTCCATCTGGATTCCGTTTGATATTCCTTTTCTGTGAAACACTGAAATAGGCAAAAAAACAGCAATTTGCACTGGGCCTTCGGTTAGTAGGTTAGTCCCAAAAATAATATAAAAGCGCATAATAAAGCCCATTAATCATCCAAAACAGATAATATAATAGCATGGAACAATAAAAAGTTATAGATATGTTGGAGACGTATCAGAGGGGCACCTCGTGAGGTTCCCGTGATGTGAGCCATGACGACCAAGGCCAGGCGGGCACCAGCGGGCGCAGAGTACTGGTTTCCTCTTCGGTGCCAAAGGAGCAGGAGCAGGCGAGGAGTCCCGAGGCAGCACGCAAAGGTTTCCATATCGGTGCAATGAGACCAAGACCAGCAGGACAGCAGGATGGAGGTCATCGTGGAGCCCACGACGGCGTCACCACCAGAGCCTTTGGCAGGTGAATACTACCTTTTGTCAGGATAGTTTGTACTAGCTGTCCCCCTTCAAATTGGCCGTTGTGGGATCCCTTCCCGCCTAATATTTGGGAAGAGGACCCGAGCCTTTATAAATAGGACTAGCCACCACCCTAGCAAGGGGACGGATCATTCAAATCATCCTCAACCGCACAAGCTCACCGAGCTCAAGAACACCTCTCGTCAGGAGGTAGTTCTTCCCTTGTACTTGTTCATCCCAACCTACAAGGCAATCCACCACACCACACTGGAGTAGGGTATTACACCATATTGGTGGCCCGAACCAGTATAAACTCTTGTGTACCTTGTTCTTCGGGTTCGGCGAGCTAAGCTTTGAGATCGTGGTGAGAGAGTGATCTAGGCGAAGAGAGATCTTCATGCGCACCCCAGAGTTCGAACCTCAAGGGTTTTGCCGGAACCCGTAATCCGACATTTGGCGTGCCAGGTAGGGGTGCGCTGAAGCTTTCCTTCCGTCGATCCACGCTCCACCGCATCCATGGCAGACGCGCACCGAGCTCGCACCGAGCGTCGGGCCGCCCTGGCCACCCGTGTCGCTCAGACTGCCCCTGTCAGTGGGTCTCCCCGTCGTTCTCCATCACCCGCCGCCAACGCCGCCACCGGCTCGGCAGGAAACGAGCAACAAGCATCCTCGCTGCACCCCTCTGTGCGGCGGGACGGCGGCACTGCTACCCGTCGCTGACTCCGGCCGGCTCGTCGTCCCACGCTCGTCGCGCGCCCAAGGATGCGCAGGCCGCGCTGCTCATGGCACGCGAGCTCCTGCACTACCGCCCAGTCGACAACCTCTACGAGGACTGGCTGGACCGCATCGCCGAGCTCGTCAGTGCCGCTGGGGGCTCCCTCGCACAGTCCCTCTCGCTGCCTCACCCTCCTCCAGCTGCGGGCGATGTAGCTCACGGAGCGCCTCCGCCGCCTCCGCCCCAAGGCGGCGCCCTGGCACCAAGACGTGTGGCCCCTCGGCATGACCCGCCGCGCCGGGCGCACGCGCATGAAGAAGGAAGCTGCCAAGAAGTTCCCCGACCGCGAGAAGACGCTCCCGCACTCCCGGTGCCACCACGTTAAGACCGCATGCCGCCTGCGGCAGCGGTACGCGGACATCAAGACCAAGCTCTGCCCCCACGGCGGGCCCCAATGGTTACAGCAGGCTACCGTGCCTTCACTCCGGAGCTGCATAGCATCGTTTTGCCAGGCAAGTTCAAGCCAGACCTGCCTCCGCGCTACGACGGCACCCCGACCCTGAGTTCTTGCAGCTCTGTGAGCTGAGCATCGAGGTGGCCAACGGCAACGAGAAAGTCATGGCGAACTAGTTTCCCATGGCTCTCAAAGATGGTGCTCGCTCGTGGCTCCTGAATCTGCCCCCGGGTTCGATCTCCTCCTGGGGAGAGATGCGCGACCGCTTTGTCGCCAACTTCCAGGGCACTCGCTACCGCCGGCCGGCCGCGGGTGACCTACGCCGCATCAAGCAGCAGCCGGGAGAGACCCTGCTGAAGTACATCCAGCGCTTCAACATCGTTCGCCTCAAGGTCCCCAAGGTGACGGATGAGGCCATCATTTCAGCGTTCTCTGATGGCATCCGTGATGTCAAGATGAAGGAGGAGCTCACTATCCACGAGGAGCTATGCACGGCACTGGAGATGTTCAACATGGCGACCAAGTGTGCGAGAGCTGAGGAGGGGCGCCTCTCCCTCCTTGAACTCCCTACTGCCGGCCTAGAAGAGAAGAAAGCCAAGGCCAAGGACGTGAAGCGCAAGGGGGTAGCCGTGCTCGTGGCAGAGCCAGATACGAAGCACGGTCGGGACCACCCCGAGTCATCCAAGAGTAGCCGTCCGTTCTACGCCTTCCACAACATACACAGCCATAATACCAATGACTGCCAAGAGCTCAGGGCCATCCGAGATGGACGCTTCGGTCGACGCCCCGAGCGCAATGACCGGGGCTATGGCCGAGGAGGAGGACGAAGTGGAGGACGCTGGGACGACCACGGCCCCCATCAGGAGTGGCGCGACCGGCCTCGCGAGGACCACTGGCAGGACCAACCTTGTGAGGGCGCCTGGAGGGACCAGCCTCGTGAGGACCGTCCTCAGGGCAATCCTGGCCTCCTTCCGCTGCCGCCACCGCCAAGGCGGAATGACGACCACCATTAGGACGAGGGGGCTAGGGGCTTCTAGGAGCCGTGCACTATCGCTTGCATCTTGGGCGGTGCTCAGGCCCCAGCTTCCCAACGCATCTTCAAGAAGTTTGCTCGCGAGGTGAACGCGGCCCTTCCCAGGCTCGAGGCCATGCGCCCGCTCAGGTGGTCCAAGTGCGCCATCACCTTCAGCTCGTCAGACCAGCTCAAGTGCGCAGCTACTGTCGGCGCCCTCCCGATGCTTTGCTCACCCGTCATCAGCAACGTCCAAGTCACCAAGACCCTCATCGACAGTGGTGCAGGGCTCAATGTTCTGTCCGTCAAGACGTTCGACAACCTCCAAGTGCCATACAATCAGCTACAGCCTACCAAGCCTTTTTCAGGAGTGACCGACGGCTCGACCACCCCGATAGGGCAGGTCCGCCTCCCTGTCACCTTTGGCCAGCGCGACAACTACCGTACCGAGCTCATTGACTTCGACGTCGCCCCCATCCGTCTGCCGTACAATGCCATCCTTGGGTATTGATAAGTCTCCGTCGTATCTATAATTTTTGATTGTTCCATGCCAATATTATACAACTTTCATATACTTTTTGGCAACTTTTTATACTATTTTTAGGACTAACATATTGATCCAGTGCCCAGTGCCAGTTGCTGTTTGTTGCATGTTTTATGTTTCATAGAAACCCCGTATCAAACGGAATCCAAACGGAATAAAAAAGGATGGAGAATATTTTTGGAATATTTGGAGAATTCCGGAAGAAGAATCAACGCGAGACGATGCCCGAGGGGGGCACGAGGCAGGGGGGCGCGCCCCACCCCCTGGGCGCGCCCCTGACCCTCGTGGCCCCCCGTAAGGCGGTTGCTGCTCTACTTTGGACGCAAGAAAACTAATTTTTGGAGAAAAATCTGGGCGAAGGTTTCAATCCAATCGGAGTTACGGATCTCCATATATACACGAAACGGTGAAAGGGCAGTAGAGGAGAACGCAGAAACAGAGAGAGACAGAGAGACAGATCCAATCTCGGAGGGGCTCTCGCCCCTCCCATGCCATGGAGACCAAGGACCAGAGGGGAAATCCTTCTCCCATCTAGGGAGGAGGTCAAGGAAGAAGAAGAAGGAGGGGGGCTCTCTCTCCCTCGCTTCCGGTGGTGCCGGAGTGCCACCGGGGGCCATCATCATCACCGCAATCTTCACCAACAACTTCACCGCCATCATCCCCAACTCTTCCCCCCTCTATGCAGCGGTGTAACCTCTCTCTTACAGGCTGTAATCTCTACTTAAACATAGTGCTCAACGCTATATATTATTTCCCAATGATGTATGGCTATCCTATGATGTTTGAGTAGATCTGTTTTGTCCTATGGGTTATTTGATGATCGTGATTGGTTTGAGTTGCATGTTTTATTATCGGTGCTGTCCTATGGTGCTCTCCGTGTCGCGCAAGCGTGAGGGATCCCCGCTGTAGGGTGTTGCAATACGTTCATGATTCGCTTATAGTGGGTGGCGTGAGTCACAGAAGCACAGACCCGAGTAAGTAGGTTGTTTGCGTATGGGATAAATAGGACTTGATACTTTAATGCTATGCTTGGGTTTTACCTTAATGATCTTTAGTAATTGCGGATGCTTGCTAGAGTTCCAATCATAAGTGCATATGATCCAAGTAGAGAAAGTATGTTAGCTTATGCCTCTCCCTCAAATAAAATTGCAATAATGATTACCAGTCTAGTTATCGATTGCCTAGGGACAAATAACTTTCTCGTCACAACAAGCTCTCTACTAAAACTAACTTAGTTTTGTCTTTATCTAAAGGAACAATTGTATTCGTGCCCCTAGTTGGGTCACGCTCGACTGATTTGCCCCTATTTTTTTCAATAATTGCAGTTTTGCCCATCTCACTTCACTCGCCTTGTGTTTTTGCCCTTCCGGCACGGTTCCGACCAGTGAGCAGTCGCTGTCGGTATCAAAACCGGTGGATCTCGGGTAGGGGGTCCCGAACTGTGCGTCTAAGGCGGATGGTAACAGGAGGCGGGGGACACAATGTTTACCCAGGTTCGGGCCCTCTCGATGGAGGTAATACCCTACTTCCTGCTTGATTGATCTTGATGATATGAGTATTACAAGAGTTGATCTACCACGAGATCATACAGGCTAAACCCTAGAAGCTAGCCTATGGTTATGATTGTTGTTGTCCTACGGACTAAACCCTCCGGTTTATATAGACACTGGAGGGGGCTAGGGTTACACAGAGTCGGTTACAAGGGAGGAGATCTACATATCCGAATTGCCAAGCTTGCCTTCCACGCAAAGGAGAGTCCCATCCGGACACGGGACAAAGTCTTCAATCTTGTATCTTCATAGTCCAACAGTCCAGCCAAAGTATATAGTCCGGCAGTCCGAGGACCCCCTAATCCAGGACTCCCTCAGTAGCCCCTGAACCAGGCTTCAATGACAATGAGTCCGGCACGCAGATTGTCTTCGGCATTGCAAGGCGGGTTCTTCCTCCGGATACTTCATAGAAGATTTTGAACACAAGGATCGTGTCTGGCTCTGCAAAACAAATTCCACATACGACCGTAGAGAGTATAATATTTCCACAAATCTAATCCGCTGACAACGTGACATCACGCCGTGGTCCGGTCGTTATTCGAACCGTTTTTCTCAACCAGCTACTGCACATATTGCGAGGCGGTTTTCTTGGCACATCTTGTCGAAGCAGAGATCGTGTCCCCTTATCGCGGGATTCTCATCAATACGGGTGTGGGTAACCCAACCGTGCCATCAATCACGGTGCTTGGGGAATAAGCGAGTTTACCAGGCAAGTGGGGAGGCGTAGAATCCCTGCTACCTTTATAAGGGGATAAGGACTCCCTTTCACACCCACACTTTCTTCTTCCCGATCCATTCCCCTTCGCTCAAGCTCCAGTGCCCAAGCGTTCATCTTCTTCGCCCACAAAGGCCTTCCAAAAATGTCCGGATCCGGAGCAGGAGGCAAGTGGATGGCCTCTACCGTGTGGGAGAAGGATATCAAAAAAGCTTCGGGAGGCCGGTATCTGGCCAAGAAAATCAGCCACCGTCTCTCGACGGTGGGACAGATCGTCCCTACTCCGAAACCCCACGAGAGGGTTGTATTCCTCCCTCACTTTGTCTGCGGGCTAGGGTTTACCCTCCACCTGTTCGTTCGCGGCATCATGTATTATTACGGGATCGATCTTCATGATCTGTCCCCCAATTCCTTCCTCAACATCTCGACATTCATCGTTGTGTGCGAGGCTTTTCTCCGCATCTCACCACATTTTGCCTTATGGCTGAAGATTTTTAATGTGAAGCCCAAGGTAGTGGGCGGCGAGCACGCCGGGTGCGGGGGTGCTATGGTGAGCAAGATGCCCAACGTCACATGGCCAACATGCACCTTTAATGATTCCGTCAAGGAGTGGCAACATCAGTGGTTTTACATCACCGAGCCGTGCGACACGGAATGGGCCGCTACTCCCGAGTTTCGATCCGGAGCCCCTCTGGGGCTTACATCCTGGGTTAAGAAGGGCTTGAACTGGTCTTCGTCCGACGAACTGTCGGTGCTCCAGACACGCGCCAAAGATATGGAATACAAGAACATCGAACTTGTCAATGTAGTCCAGGTGATGTTAGTTCGCCGGATCCTGCCTTGTCAACACCGTACTTGCAATCTATGGGAATTCAATCCGGCCAAGCACCAAACCCTACGAGAGCTTTTTGGCTCCTCGCACAAAGACATCTGGAAGGTGCTTTTCAAGTCCGGCAAATCATGGCCGGACTCAGCCGAGGACCGCGGGTAACAACTGTCCCGCCCTGCAAGCTCGGTAAGTCATCATACTTTTTATCCGCATAACCCAAAGGAAACGCTTAATGTGTTTTCCACAACTCTCCTAGGGCTGGATGAAGAAGGCGGAGTGAATCCATTGTCCGGCCCCGCTGCCCGAAGAACCAGCCGTCCCACTTCTGACGAAGATGCTGGTCCCGGCGCCCTACAAGGTGCTGAAGAAGACGGCCGAGAAGGAGGCCAAAAAGACCCGGGGCGGCCTTCGTCGCCGCGGCACTTCAGACACAATATCCGAAGGCTCCAATGCCCGTTCCGCCTCCGAAGAGGACAAGGAGGAGGAGGAAGATGAATCCCCCATGGGGCGAAGAAAGAAGAGGACGGCCTCCGCGCACTTGGAGGCCGGGTCGCCTAAAAGGGCAAAAGCTCCTCTTCCGGAGGAGTCCTCTGCCGCCGCCGACAGTGGCCTGGCGTGGGATCCCAGGGCCCAGCCCTGGTGAACTCGTGAGTATATAAAATCCGAGTACGTTTATGCGTCCAGACTCATCATGGCATAATATTTTAACCTGAGCCATATTTTTTGTAGTCCGGCGAGGTCCCGTTCCAAACAATCCTCATCAGAGGATTCGCTGAGCTCGGATGCTATGGAGAGCGAAACGCCCCCGAAGGCCCCTTCCTCCAAACAGGCGAATAACACCGAGGCTTCGTCCCAGAAGGACCCCGGCCAAGGAGGAGAGGAAAAGACCGTGAAGGCGGGGCCTGGAGGTCAAACTTCAGGGGCCGGGCACATGGGGGAGAAAATTCCCATGGGAGCTGACGGCGGGGGCCATCTTGAATTCGGCTCCCAGCCGGATGCAATTCCGGAGACCAATACGGCTCCAGAATCAAGCAGGCAGCCTCTATCAGCTGGGGGGGGCGTGCTTGTTCCACCGGCAACCTCTGTCCAACCAGATGTGTCAGATGCTTTGTTGGTGGCGCTGAAGAGCGCCTCCATCCTCGATGAACACCGTGCCCTTATGGGTGCGGTGATTGAGAAGATTCAGTCTGCTGAGAGTGGACTGAATGAAGCCTGTATCAGCCTTATAAAAGGTTTTGAGGTATGTTTTATGAGGTTTCGAAGAGTGTCATGGTATGGATAGTAGCCCCTGATACACTGTTCGGTGAAAGAAAGAACCGGACAGAGGATCAAATTTATGTTCGCAGGAAGACTCATTTGATGACATCTATCTCTCTTCTGTTATAAGCAGGCGTTTGTAGCGACTGCCGCCTCTCATACTACGGAGGTCTCCGGACTGAATCAAAGTCTGGAGCAGGCCAAAGAACTTGGCCAGTTGAAAATGCAGTTGGGACATAAACAAGGTATGCGCAAGTCTTGTTCGCGTTTATTGGGAATGAATTTTCAGTATGATAAAATATGTTTCATGATTTGTGCTAGGGATGATGACCGAAGTCGAGGCTCTTAAGAAGGCTGTGGCCGAGGCCGAGAAAAAGGCAGCCGTAGAGCAGGCTCTTCGTGAGAAGCACGAGGCCAGGATTATTGAAGCTGAGCAGGAGCTTCAAGAGGCTGTGAAGAAATGCGAGACCTTGGAGCAGAGTTTAACGGAGAAAGAATCCGAACTCACCAAGGCTCATCAGGCCACGAGCGATGCCCGGGGGAACCCAAAGCGCCCTGCAGGGAATCCAAGAGGCGAGGAAGATTGCGGCGGGTAAGGCTTTTTTCCATGTAAAGCATGTTTTTGAGGAGAAAATTATGTTTCTAATTTTGAATTCGGATATCTCCAGGGGTGTTTACGGAGCTGCCCCGTAGCATATCGGATGCCGCCCAATTCTACCGAGCCGAAGAAAGGAACACTGCGGATAAGCTCTTCTGGTCGCAGTATTTGGCACCGAATTATCCGGTGCCTTTTGTCGATCAACTGAGCCAGCTAATCGAACTGCATAAGGCGGCGGAACTAGCCATGAAGGATTTGATTATCCGGCTATGGCCCGCCGAGCCGATTCCAAGCAGCTACTTCAGGCTCGTGAAGCGGCTTGTGAGTGCCTGCCTCGACTTGACGTCATCAAGCGGTCAGTCTGTATAGAGGGTGCGCCAATGGCCTTCGCCCGCGCAAAGGTGCACTGGGGAAGATGGATGCTGAAAAGCTGATGACCGAAGGACCACCAGAGGGGAAGGAGCACCGCAAGCCCGAATTATATTATGAAAGTGTCCTGAAAGGATCCTACCTTGCAGCTGAGCTATGCACCAAGGACATTATATTTCCATGAATGCAAATCATGTTGTCCTTTGTAATATTTGAACAAGGTCATTTATATTATTTATTGCCTGTTATATAAAAGTTTATCCTCCTGCGTGGCCGTTTTATATATTAATCCTGAGAGTTGGCCAGTCGTCGGCTTCTGCCCCCACATAAGAAGTACGGGGGTGTTCGGGATAAACCTGATCACTCTTTATCCCAGTTTTGGGTCCTTCGAAGGAGGTGTTCAGCACAACGAACCAGACAATCGGACTATAGGGCTTTATCACTCTCACTTAGCCATAGGAGCTTTAGGAAGGTAGGCGCAGCCCCTGGTGTTCGGAAGACCGCACGAGGGGCTTTATAAGCACCTGATCGGAAGAAAAACCGATCCATCGCACGCTGCATTGGTTATGGCATTATGAGGGAGAAATCCTTAAAGATTTTACAACCTCTCGAACAGCTGACCAGCTCTCGCCGTATCATGACAGTCAGTTTTCGGCTTTCTCTACTGAGGTGCTCGTCCGGAAGAACCGGGACACAATCGCAGTAGTTCTCCCAGTGCTACCTTAGCCGATATAGCGGAACGTAAGGTACCAAAATATGGGAGCCGGGCAAACCCAACTATTGACCCAAGACATGATTCGGAGTTGATGCATATAATGCTATAGGTTCGGGGTGCCGAACTTTCGTGAAGGTGTTCGGACTTTATTGCCGTATTATGGGTAAAACGAATCCCCTGGCATATTTGAGGCATATCGCGGTGTACGGATGCCACTTGACAAAAGAATTTTAATAAGAAATAACAGCATATAAGCGTCATATAAATCCACATGTTGTATTTGAATAATACGTCGATGCGTATGAGTACAGGTAATGTGATAAAAAAAGAAGTATGACTAAGGAACCTGCTGAGACCAGGGGGAAGAAGCTGTGTGCGGATCCGGAGTATAGTCGGATGGCCATCGCGGGGAATATCTAAGGATTCCCTTCGCGTTCGAGCTGCCTCCATATTGCCCGTCCTGGTCGGCGCAAAGGTGAACCTGCAAAGGAAATGTAAGAAATGTTTGTGTGGCGGAGAGCGGTTGAGCCGCTGTGTGCGGCCTATCCTGGCCTTCGCCGGAGTGTTTTAATTGTGCTCTAAACGAGCCGGGCTATCCTGCCGCGAAGTAGTTCAGAGTCCTTTGGCGGTGTCTGGGAGCCTGGCCGTCGACTCGAGGTTCGGCTACAAGGTGCTGCTCGTTGCTTCTGCTGTTAAGGCAGCAGTGTGCTCGTTGGTGATGAAGGAAAGTTTGGCCTTGCCATTAACCGTGATGACGCCGCGTGGACCGGGCATCTTGAGCTTACGGTAGGCATAATGTGGCACCGCGTTGAATTGAGCGAACGCGGTTCATCTGAGCAGTGCCTGATAATCACTGCGTAAAGGGACGATTTTGAAGATTAACTCTTCGGTACGGTAATTGTCTGGTGATCCGAAGACTACCTCAAGGGCGATGGAGCCTGTACAGCTGGCTTCCACACCTGGTATAATGCCTTTGAAAGTGGCTTTAGTGGGTTTGATCACCGAATGATCGATGCTCATCTTGCGCACTGTGTCCTGGTAAAGCAGGTTTAGACTGCTGCCTCCGTCCATAAGGACTCGTGTGAGGTGGAATCCGTCAATTATTGGGTCGAGGACTAGTGCGGCTGGATTGCCCTGATTGGCGTTAACCGGATGATCCGTGCGGTTGAAGGTTACCGGCCCTAGTTTATATTTTGGGACGACTAGTTCCGTTAAGTCGGCATCCCTAAGGGTGCGCATCCGGTCCGGGTTTGGAATGTGGGTGTTGTTTACCACGTACACCGTTTGGATTTGCGGGGGAAATTTCTTTTGCCCTCCCGTGCTTGGTGATCTGGGCTCTTCGTCGCCATCATCGCTTTGAGACCCCCCATCTCTGTTTTTGGCGCCTGCCCTGCCGGCTTGTTTGAAGACCCAACATTCTCTATTGGTATGGGTGGCTGGCGTTCCTGGGGTGCCATGAATTTGGCATTGGCGGTCGAGTATGCGGTCCAGACTAGATGGACCTGAATTGTTATTTTTGAGTGGGCCTTTCCGCTGACCGGACTTAGAGCCACTAAATCCGGCATTAACTGCCGTATCTTCGGCGTTTTCACCATATTTGCGGCGCTTGTGTTTGTTGCGTCGGGGTTTGCCGTTGCTATCTCTAGCCTCTGATGTGCCAGGTTTGCTTGCTGTGTTGTTGCTACGGGCCAACCAGCTATCTTCGCCTACGCAAAAGCGGGTCATAAGTGTCGTGAGGGCTGCCATGGATTTTGGCTTCTCTTGGCCGAGATGTTGGGCGAGCCACTCATCACAGATGTTATGTTTCAAGGCCGCTAGGGCTTCGGCATCCAGGCAGTCGACAATTTGGTTCTTTTTAGTTAGGAACCGAGTCCAGAATTTCCTGGCTGACTCTCCGGGCTGTTGTGTCATGTGACTTAAATCGTCAGCATCCGGTGGTCGCCCATAAGTGCCGTGGAAGTTGTCCAGGAATGCGTCTGCCAGGTTCTCCCAACTTCCGATGGAGTTTGCCGGCAAGCTATTCAGCCAATGCCGAGCCGGCCCTTTGAGTTTTAGCGGGAGATACTTGATGGCGTGTAGATCATCTCCGCGGGCCATGTGAATGTGGAGGAAGAAATCCTCTATCCATACCGTGGGGTCTGTAGTTCCATCATATGATTCAATGTTCACGGGTTTAAACCCTTCTGGGAATTCATGATCCATTACTTCATCCGTGAAGCATAGGGGGTCTGCAGCGCCTCTGTGCCGGGCTGTATCACGACGTAGTTCATACGAGTCTTGTGTGCTGTGTTCGGCCCGGCAGGATTTGCTTTTAGTGTATCCGGGGTGACGGTCGTCGCCACGCGTCGAGGCGTGCCTCCGTGATCCGTAGATCGATCTTTTATGTCCTGCTTTGTTTTCCAATACGTCTCGCAGGTCCTGCGTGTTGCCCCGGGCCTTGGCGTTCTTGTTTGACTGGCGACGGGGTGCGGGCTGGACTTCGGGCTGATATGTCACTCTGTCTCGGTCACGAGGTTGCCGCATCATATGCTGGTAATGTAGGTTTTAATGCTTCCTCCTCGAGTTGGGGTAGTAACCTGCGCTTTGGGTAACTCTTGGTAGGGCGTTCGAGTTCGTATACCTCGGCCGCCAGGACCTCAGTCCATCTATCCGTTAGCAGATCTTGGTCAGCTTGAAGCTGCTGCTGCTTTTTCTTCAGGCTTTTTGCTGTGGCTATAAGCCGGCGCTTAAAGCGCTCCTATTCGACGGGATCCTCGGGCATGATAAATTCTTCGTCGCCGAGGCTCACCTCGTCTTCGGAGAGGGGCATGTAATTGTCATCCTCAGATTCTCTGCCAGCTGCCTGTTCCTTAGGGCTAGCTTGCCCGTCCTCCTGCTCGAAACCTGGCTGGAGGGGATTGTCTTAGTCTTCGGCATTATCTGCAGCGTTATTGTCTCTTGTGTCGGTATCGCTGCTTTTGCTATGGCGGGGCTTAGAGCGGCGCCGCTGACGCCTGTGCTTGGGTTGCTTCTCGGAGGGATCATCCTCCGTTGCCTTATCGCCATTGCCCTCTTTGGGGCTGTCCACCATGTATATATCATATGATGAGGTGGCAGTCCAGCGCCCTGTGGGCGGTGGTTCCTGTTCGTCTCCTGCATCATCGTCCATACCATCGATGTCTTCGGAGCCGAAATCGAGCATGTCGGTTAAGTCGTCGACAGTGGCTATTAAATGGGTGGTGGGTGGGGAACGAATTTCTTTGTCGTCCGCTTCCCACTCAAGCCGAACATAGTTCGACCAAGGGTCTCCTGACAAGGAGAGAGACCTCAATGAATTTAGCACATCGCCCAGGGGCAAGTGCTGAAAGATATTCGCGGAGGAAAACTCCATGATCGATGCCCAATCAGATTTGATAGGCACGGACGCAGGCCATTGCATCCTGGAGGGCAGTGGGCCAGAAGAAACCCTGCCGGAATGCCTTGCCGGTAAGGGCCCTGGACCCTATGTGGGAGCCACATATGCCTCCGTGTATCTCCGCCAACAGCTCCAGTCCTTCCTCCCAGGGAATGCACTTCAATTTCACACCGTTCGGTCTCCTCTTGTACAGGACGTCATCGACGAACTGGTACATAGCAGACCGACGGGCTATCTTCTCCGCTTCTTCCTGCTCCTCAGGAAGCTCTCCTGTTTGGAGGAATCGGACGGTGTGCTGTGCCCATGCCGGAGCCTGGGGCTCGACGGCAAGGACCAATGGCATTTCTTCTGGCATGGGAGCGGCTGTCTCTACGGCTAGGGCTTGATGGCCTGCCGGAGTCGGTCGCTCCTCAGCAGACTCAGCGTCCACGGCAACACCCTTGCCGGCGGCCCCTGGGGGCTCAGCGGGAAAGTACTTGCCGGGACCTGATTTCCTCCGCTTGTTCTGCTCCGTTGATGGTTCGATGGATGGTTGAGTTAAACGAAGCAAAAAGGTACCTGGTTCCACAGGTAGCTTGAATGCAGCGCGCTTTGACGGGTAATCGGCGATGTCGTTCTCCGCTCGGGGAACATGCTCCGCTTGTATACCGTCAAAAGTGCTCCTCCAGCTTCCTCACTTCATCTACGTAGGCCTCCATCAATGGGCTCTGGTAATCCTTGTTAACTTGCTTGATGACAAGCTGTGAATCACCCCTGACGATGAGCTTCTTTGATTCCGAGGTCTGTCGCGATCCTGAGACCGGCAAGCAACCCCTCGTATTCGGCAGTGTTGTTTGTTGACATATCCCTGGGAAAGTGCATCTGGACTACATACTTGGGGTGCTCTCCGGTGGGTGCGACGAGCAGCACACCAAGCACCGGCACCTTGCAGCGAGAAAGCTCCGTCAAAGTACATAATCCAGTCGCGACTGTTTCCTTGCCGGGGAGAGTGGTCTCCTGGATCTCTTCGATCAGCGTTGAGGTCCATTCTGCAATGAACTCCGCCAAGACTCTACTCTGGATTGTCGAAGTGCTTTTCAAACTTCAAACCAAAGCTTCGATAACTCCAAGGCCACTCCACGATCCTCCGGTTCGTCTGGTTGTGCAGTATCCATTGCAACGGGAGGCGGGTGACGACAGTGATCTCGTGGGCTTGGAAGTAATGACGCAGCTTCCTCGACCATAAGGAGGCCGAAGAGCAATTTCTGCACACCAGAGTATCTTGACCTAGCCCCTGCAAGAGGTAGCTAACAAAGTAAACTAGGTGCTGCATCATCTTCTTCTTCTGCACCACTCCACTTGACTGCGCGGGCTCTATCCTGATGGCATCAGACTCTGCCAGGAGCCTTGCCTTGCCGGCACCAGGCCCTGCCGGGGGAGTCTCTGACTTGCTGTCTGCCAGTCCTGCCGTTGCCACTGCCTCTTCGTCAACCTCCCTCTGCGCCACTAGCGCGGCGCTGACCACTTGATTCGTCACTGCTAGATACAGCAGCAACGACTCTTGTGGTTTAGGTGCAACTAGTATCGGTGTAGAGGAAAGGTATCTCTTCAGGTCTTGCAATGCTGCCTCAGCCTCTGGGGTCCACTCCATTGGGCCTGCCTTCTTCAAGATCTTAAAAAGGGAAGGGCGCGCTCGGCAGACTTGGAGATGAATCGGCTCATGGCGGCAACGCAGCCAGTGAGCCGACGCACATCCTTGATCCGCTTGGGCGCCTCAATCTGCTTGATAGCCTTGATCTTGTCTAGGTTTTCCTCGATCCGACGCTGCGACACAAAGAACCCGAGAAGTTTGCCGGACGGAACGCCGAAGACACACTTCTCACGGTTCAGCTTGAGGTTGATCTTGCGCAGGTTGGAAAACATCTCTTCTAAGTCTAGTACAAGAGTTGCCCTATCCTTGGTTTTGAACACTATGTCATCCATATAGGCTTCCATATTTCTATGTAGATGGGGTTCAAAACCTATTTGGACTGCCCTTGCAAATGTTGAACCAGCACTCTTCAACCCGAAAGGCATCCGTAAAAAGCAATACGTACCACATGGGGTGATGAATGTTGTCTTCTCTTCGTCTTCTCTTGTCATGAAGATCTGGTGGTAGCCCGAGTAGGCGTCGAGGAATGATAACAGATCACACCTGGCCATGGATTCAACAATCTGGTCGATGCGTGGCAACGGGAAGGGGTCCTTAGGACAAGCCTTATTGATATCTGTCTAGTCAATACACAACCTCCACTTCCCATTCGCCTTGCGCACCACCACCGGATTGGCCAACCACGTCGGATGGAGCACTCCCCTCACCAAGCCTGCTGCTTCCAACTTTCTGATCTCCTCTGTGATGAATTCCTGCCGTTCCAAAGCTTGCTTCCTGACCTTCTGCTTGACGGGTCGCGCATGGGGACAGACAGCAAGATGGTGCTCAATCACTTCCCTAGAAACGCCGGGGATGTCAGATGCTTGGCACGCAAACACATCGACATTCACCCGCAGGAAAGTGACGAGCGCGCTTTCCTATTTGCTGTCAAGGGTGGAGCTTATGGTGAAAGCCCCTCCCGTACCATCCTCCTTGATGGACACCTTCTTGGTCTCTGGTGGCGCAGCTCTGGATTTCTTGCTCTTGCCGGTGGAGCTCTCTAGCACGTCCTCGACGGTAGCATGTAAGTGCATCTAGTGCCACTTAGTGATTTTGGTGTATTGAAGACTTATAGGTTAAGGGACTAATGTGTTTATGAGTGTACACAGGTCTATAAGTCTATGAGGAGTTTGATATTTACAGAGAAAGTCGACCCCTAAAAATGAAGTTCTTCGACTGAAGACTTTGGATTTCTGAAGACTTTCTGAAGACTTTGAAAGTGAAGAAATTGGTGTGACCTTGAAGACTTGGTATTCATTTGAGGAACATGAAGCGTGAAGACTTTTGTTTTCGTAGTTTCATTTTCTCTTTCTTGAGTCATAGGAAACACCGTACTGTTAAAGGGGGTCGAGGAAATACTAAGGAAAAATTTCCATGTGATGCTCAACTCAAAATCCTACACCTACCAATCCCTTCGAGTGAAGCCATTGGAAATCTCATACAGTTCAGTCATATTCTTCAGTGACAGAGACGAAGTTCTTCTGGTCTCTGAGGAATTTGTTCTGACTGAGGAGTTAGGAATTCGCCAGTGCGGATTGCCTACACAGTGAGGAACATGATAGCCCTGAGGAATTTGATACTCAAATTTCCGACCGTTGCTGTGCTATGCGCCAGCTGTCCCAAAATATCTACCCACCTAACGGTCATATCATTGAAGGGCATTTATGTCTTATCATGTCGGGCTGCTCCCTAGGCTATAAATAGCCGCCCCCTACAACCACTAGCTGGTTGGCTGCTCCGAGAGAAACTGACACTTGTCATTTGAGAGCATCCCATCCTCCGAGGACTTTGAGCGAAAATCATCAAGTGAGGAAAACCCAAACCCAAACACCTACAAACCCAAAGTGATTGAGCATCACTGAAGAGATTGATCCTGCGTGGATCCGACGCTTGTTACCTTTGAAGACTGTGCTTCTTCCAGACGGTTAGGCATCATGGTCTAGAGCATCCAAGAGGAAATTGTGTATCACCGAGTGACCGAGTCTATGAAGGTTTGGAAGTCACCTGAAGACTTACCACGAGTGATTGGGCGAGGTCTGTGTGACCTTAGCTCAAGGAGAATACGGTGAGGACTGTGTGTCCGGGACTGTGTGTCCTCAGGTTTAAATACCTAGCCGCTCCAACCAGACGTACAACTGAGACAGCAGTTGGAACTGGTCTACGAAATCATTGTCTTCACCAAGCTTACTGGTTCTATTTCCTCAACTCTTTCATTTCCTCATAACTGTGTTGTGCACTTGTTCATATCTGTGTTTGAAGACTTTGACTGAAGACTTTCTCAATTTCCTCAGTTCAATTTCTTCAGTCTGTTTGTCTTCATCCTGTGCTATCCTGTGTTTACGCTTTCTGTACTCTGTGCTTGTCTTCATTTCATCATGATGACCATGCTTGTGTTCTGCTATGCATACTTTTGAGTACTTATTCCGCTGCAAGTAGTTCTTCGCTAAGGAATTTCCTCACTGGCAAATTCCTCAGTGAAGAATTCATAAAAATCGCCTATTCACCCCCCTCTAGTCGATATAACGCACTTTCAATTGGTATCAGAGCAAGGTACTCCCTTGTTCTGTGTGATTTTGGTTTAACCGCCTGGAGTTTTAGTTATGTCGACCGCAGGTATGATCAAGGTCTCTGCTGGGTGTCCTACCTTCGATGGGACGGACTACCCCTACTGGAAGAATAAGATGCGAATGCATCTTGAGGCAATTGATAACGATCTCTGGTATGTTGTGGAAAATGGTGTTCCCTCTGTCTCACCCTCACTGAACGCTACCGATGTGAAGAGATTCAAGCAACTCGATTCTCAAGCGAAGAATATCATATGTGGCCATCTGAGCAAAGGACAGTATGGAAGAGTGAGTGCTTTGGAAACTGCTAAGCTTATCTGGGATAGGCTGTCCAAAGTGAATGAAGGAGTCTCAACTCAGCGTGACTCTCGAGTTGATGTTCTTCGCAATCTCTTCAACCGCTTCAAAAGACTCGACAATGAAAATGTTCAACAAACCTTCGATCGCCTCACTGACATCTCAAATGAGCTTCAAGCGCTTGGTGCCACTGACATCACCGACCATGAGGTGGTGAAGAAATTGTTGAGATCGCTTGATTCCTCATTTGATACTCTGGCATTGATGATACAAGAACGTGCTGATTACAAGTCACTTGATCCCGCTGATATCCTCGAAAGGCTAAATACTCATGAGTTCCAGCTTGCTGAAAAGAGAGACCTCTATGGTTCGAGCTATGGCAGATCACGTGCACTGAAGGCCAAGGCAGTTTCTGAGTCTGAAGATGAAGACTCTGGCAGCAGCCTTGGTGATCCTGAAGAACTGAGCCAGGAACTAGCACTGCTCGTGAAGAAATTTCAAAAGTTCTCAAGACGTGGTCGCTTTGGAAGATCCTCAAGGAGCAATGATTCCTCATCCAGTGACTACAAGAAGAGGCTTTGTCACAAATGCAAGAAACCTGGACACTACATTCAAGATTGTCCTCAGTGGGAAAAGGAATCAAAGAAGAAGAAATACAAGGATTACAGTTCTGATGATGCGAAGAAAAAGAAGAAATCCTCAAAATCTTCATCATCAAAATCCTCAAAGTCTTCATCTCACAAGAAGAGCAGCTCCAAGAAGGCTCGGGCATTCATTGGCAAGGAAATGGACTCTGAAGCTGAATCTGAGGAACATGAGGAAGAGGAGGCATCTGAGGAGTCCGAGTCTGGAGTAGCGAGTCTAGCTCTCGCTACTGCATTCGTCAGCAAGTCTATCTTCAACTCTGAAGAAAATGGCTTCACCAACAAGGCTGATGAAGGCAATGATGACTACGCTCCCACCTATTGCTTCATGGCAAAGGGTGCCAAGGTACTCAAATATACCTCCTCTGAATCTAGTGAGAATGAATCTGATGAAAACCTCAAGCCCAGCTACTCTAAACTTGCTAAGATTGCTGTGAAACAACAAAGGGCTTTTGAAAAGGTTCAAAACATGCTAGACAAAAGTGATGATATGTTGGGTGAAGAAATGGATCGCACTAAAACCTTGACTGAAAATCTTCAGAGACTTCAGACTAGGTTTGACAACCTTCAAGGTCATCATAACACTCTCTTATCTGATCATGAGAAGCTTTCTTATGAATTTCTTCAAAGAAAGCAAGATCTTGAGAAGCTAAGAGTGAGTTATGAAGATCTTCAGAAGGAGCGCGATTCATTACTTGCTCAACAAATCAGCGCTGCTCAGGAAGAATTTGTTCCTCCATGTTTGAAATGCATTGAACGTGAATCTGCTAATTCTTCACCTGAATGTTCAAATGCTTCTAATGCTACAAATTCTTCAACTGTCTCTGCTATCACTAATTCCTCATCTGAGGACATTGCTAGTATCACTGACGATGCAGGGCTGAAGGAATTGTACATGACAGGCATGTACAAAAGCCTCAAAGGGCATCAGACTCTTTGTGATGTGCTTAAAAAGCAGATCCTCAACAGGAACCCTAGGAAAGAGGGTATTGCCTTTGAGAGGAAACTCAATGCTGATGGTACATATTGGAAGCCTGAGCAGTACCCCAAAACCTCATGGGTTGCTGCAAAGGGACCTCCAGTTGATCCATCTAATTTATCTGGCTTTACATGTGAATCTTCTCATTCTTCTGATGAGTCATTTGACTCCAACTATAAACTGTTTAAAAATCAGAATGGTGAAGTATTTGCTAGATATGTTGGCACTAACTGCAGGAACGGTTCTCCTATGAAGAAAATCTGGGTTCCCAAAAGGTGCCTTGAAAGTCTTCAGGTGAATGTCCTCATGACACCACCTGTGAAGAATAGGAACCCCAGATCAAATTCTTCATATGGACCAAATTCTTCATATGGATCCAAGTCCTCATACGGATCGAATTCCTCACGTGGATCAAATTCCTCAAAAGGATCAAAGTCCTCATATGAACATCATCGTGCTAACAACTCTGTTTCGCAGGGAAGAGCTAAGGGCTATGAATATGAGCATTATTCTTCTAATCATTATGTTCATAAGTCCTCGAAGAATTTCTCTGCTTATTCATATGCTTACCCTAACTCCTCTTATGTGAAACGAAATGGATTGGCTTCTATGCCACCTTTCTCGTATGGAGCTCGCAGAGTGATGAACTCTTTGCCACCCCTTCAGATGTGGGTGGTGAAGAAAAAGAACTAATCTTTTATGCAGGGTCAGGTCTCCAGACGTACTTAAACGTCTGAAGAATTTGCTGGAGACCTGAAAAGTGCCTGAAAGGACGCAGGCTAATCATGCAGAAATGAACTTTCATTTCTCACGTCCTCATACTGTTTTAACTGTTGCATTGCTTGATGAAATTGGTCTGATGAATTGTGATGTCATATTCTTCACTGATGAAGTATATGAAGTTCGTAAGCTGCACTAATTCATCTGCAGGATGATCAACCCAAAGCCACTGAGTGGGTCCTCGATAGTGGATGTACAAATCACATGACTGGTGACAAGAATCTATTGATGGATGCTCCCTTATCACCATCGCATCTGAAGCATATCATCTTCGCTGACAAAGGCAAAAGTCAGGTATTGGGTCTAGGTAAGGTTGCGATCACAAAGGATCGACACATGGACAAAGTCATGCTTGTCGAGTCCTTAGGATACAACCTCATGTCTGTCTCAATGCTTTGTGATCTTGATATGGTTGTTGTCTTTGGCAAGTATCGTTGTGTTGTGGTTATGGAAGCTGACAATTCCAAAGTCTTCGAAGGCTTTAGGAGAGGAGACTTGTATATTGTTGATTTCTCTACAGGACCGCAACCAGCCGTGTGCCTACTTGCAAAAGCTTCAGAAGGCTGGCTATGGCATCGACGACTTGGTCATGCAGGCATGAGGAATTTGCACACGCTTGCGAAGAAGAAGCATGTCATTGGCATTGAGAATGTCAAATTCCTCAAGGATCACTTGTGTGGAGCTTGTGAAGCTGGAAAGATGACCAAGGCTAAGCATCCAGCGAAGACTATCATGACCACTACTCGACCATTTGAATTGCTTCATATGGATCTCTTCGGTCCTAACCATTACTCAGCAGTCACAAATGACGCATCTCTCTATGGCTTTGTTATTGTTGATGATTACTCTCGATACACATGGGTACACATTGTTACTTACAAACATGAAGTGCAGGAAGTCTTCAAACGATTTTCCTCGAGGGCTTCAACCAACTTTGGTGTGAAGATCAAGCACATCAGAAGTGACAATGGAACTGAGTTCAAGAATTCTGGTCTTGATGACTATCTTGATGAACTTGGTATTACTCATGAGTTATCTGCTCCTTACACTCCTCAGCAGAATGGCGTCGTGGAGCGCAAGAACAGAACTCTTGTTGAGATGGCTCGCACTATGCTTGATGAGTACAAGACGCCTCGTCACTTCTGGATTGAGGCAATTTATACTGCGTGCCACATCATCAACAGGGTATATCTTCACAAATTCTTCAAGAAGACTGCCTATGAACTCCTCACTGACAAGAAACCCAATGTGAGTTATTTCAAAGTCTTCGGTGCTAAATGTTGGATTAGAGATCCTCATCACAATGCTAAATTTGCACCGAAAGCACATGAAGGTTTTATGCTTGGTTACGGAAAGGACTCGCACACCTACAGAGTCTTCAACAACGTTCTTCACAAGGTTGTTGAAACTGTAGATGTGCGGTTCGATGAAACTAATGGCTCGCAAAGAGAGCACCTACCCTCTGTGATAGATGAACCAGCACCTGAGGAAACTATCAAGTTCAAGGCTACTGAGGATGTCATTCCTACCGAAGAATCTGCTGAAGAATTCATTCCAGAACGTGAAGAACGTCGAGCTAATGCACCTGAAGAAAATGCTGAAGAAATGGTGCTGAAGAAAATGCTGATCAAATTCCTCGACGACAACCAACTCATCCTCGCGTTGCAAAAGAAGTGCAAGTTGAAAAGATCATCGATGACATTGAAGCACCAGGTCCTCTCACACGCTCAAAAGCTTCACATTTATCTAACTTTTGTGGGCACTATGCTTTTGTCTCTATCACAGAGCCCACTAAGGTAGATGAAGCATTTCTGGAGCCTGAGTGGATTCAGGCCATGCAAGAAGAATTACATCAATTCGAACTCAACAACGTCTGGGAACTGGTTAAACGTCCAGATCCTCGCAAGCACAATATCATTGGCACAAAGTGGATCTACCGCAACAAGCAAGATGAAAATGGCCTTGTGGTGAGGAATAAGGCACGGCTTGTAGCTCAAGGCTACACACAGGTTGAAGGAATTGATTTCGATGAAACTTTTGCACCTGTTGCTAGACTTGAAGCTATTCGCATATTACTTGCTTATGCTAACCATCATGATATCACTTTATATCAAATGGATGTGAAAAGTGCATTCCTCAATGGTAAGCTTGAGGAAGAAGTATATGTTGCTCAACCCCCAGGTTTTGAAGATCCAAAGCATCCTGACAAAGTCTTCAGACTCAATAAGGCCCTCTATGGCCTCAAGCAGGCCCCTCGGGCATGGTATGATACTTTGAAGGAATTCCTCATGAAGAAAGGCTTCAAACCCGGTTCACTCGACCCTACTCTTTTCACTAAATCTTATGATGGTGAATTGTTTGTGTGCCAAATATATGTTGATGATATTATCTTTGGCTGTACTGACCAACGTTATAGTGATGAATTTGCCTATATGATGAGTGAAGAATATCAAATGTCTATGATGGGAGAGTTGAAATTCTTCTTAGGTCTTCAAATTCGTCAACAGCGCAATGGCATATTCATATCTCAGGAGAAATACCTCAAGGATGTACTGAGGAAATTCGGCATGCAAGATTGCAAAGGCGTCAAAATTCCGATGCCCACAAATGGCCATCTGTGCACTGATGAAAATGGTATTGACTTCGATCAAAAGGTATACCGCTCCATGATTGGTTCTTTATTGTATTTATGTGCATCTAGGCCAGATATTATGCTTAGTGTTTGCATGTGTGCCCGATTTCAAGCTACACCGAAGGAATCACACCATAAGGCTGTGAAACATATTCTTCGATATCTAGCTCACACACCAACACTTGGATTATGGTACCCCAAGGGCTCGGCTTTTGATCTCATTGGATATTCTGACTCTGACTATGCTGGTGATCGTGTGGACCGCAAGTCAACATCTGGTACATGTCATTTCCTCGGACGATCTTTGGTCTGTTGGTCCTCGAAGAAACAGAACTGCGTATCACTGTCTACTGCTGAAGCTGAGTACATTGCTGCTGGTTCTTGCTGTGCTCAATTGCTGTGGATGAAGCAAACTCTCAAGGACTACGGCGTCAACGTGAAGAATGTGCCTCTCTTCTGTGACAATGAGAGTGCCATCAAGATTGCTCACAACCCAGTTCAGCACTCGAAGACAAAGCACATTCAGATTCGTCATCATTTTCTTCGCGATCATGTGTTGAAGGGCGACATTTCTATTGAGCATGTGAAGACTGAAGAACAGCTAGCCGATATCTTCACTAAGCCCTTGGATGAGAAGAGATTTAGCAAGTTGCGGTGTGAGCTAAATATCCTAGAATCTTCGAATGTTCTTTGAAAAGGACACTCATCCTAACACTTATGCAAAATTGATGACTTAGATGTGCAACACATGAAGAAACGTTTTTCTTCAATCAATGAAGAATAACACTCTAAGTGTGAAGAAATTAACGAAGAATTTGATTCTCAGAACCCTACGATAATTGTACGCGGTGTCTGAAATCATCATTCTTATACGGTGGGTCACGCCACCACCAAAAGTTGAAAATCTTCAATTTGAGTTTTTCCTCAGTTTTGAAATTCCTCAGTTGTTCAAAATCTTCAACTTTGCAAAATCTTCACTGTTTCCGTCGTTTTTCTTCATTGGCTATATATATATATATATATATATATATATATATATATATATATATATGAGTTTATGTCCTCTACAGCATTCACTTATGGCTAATTCTTCAAGTTCGTTTTTCTGCTAAGTGAATGTGATCGGACCCTTCCCCCTCTATGCTATACTCAACCCAATCTATTCACAAATTCTTCATGTGCGTTCTATTTGAAACTCGTTCAAAATCTTCACTGTGTCCTTGTCAGCTGAAGAATTTGCGAACGGAACTTTTAACTTATCTTATCCAAATTTTCGGCTTTGCCGCTCAAACCGTTCCGCATCCCATGAAATACTTATCTATTCACCCACGATCTAACACGATCTCCACTTCTCAGTACGTGGGTGACACATGTCAAGCGAATGAGAAGGGTCAGGGGCACGTTCGTCCAATTTCTTCGGGCGAACAGTTTTTCACCGTGGCTATAAATACCCCCTCTCCCCTTCCTCACTTCCTTTACTCCGCTCGACCTCTCTCCAGCTCGAGATTCTCAAACCCTAGCGCCGCCGCTACTTCATCGTCGCCGGTGAGGAAGAGCTTCACTGCCTCGACCTCGTCGCCGCCGTACTCGCGCCGGCCGCGGAAATCTTCACTCCGCCGCCGCCGTAGCCGTCTTCATCCGCCGAGTTAGGGCGTGGAAGATCTACATAGACGAACTTCACTTCTCCACCTCACAGTTCGTCGTGTTCTTCGTTCAGGTTAATTAAAAGTTACTTTTACTGCCCTCTTTGATTCAAATGATTTCTACAAAATCTTCAAAAAGTGTTTATTCTTTAATTTCTTCACACACTAAACACCTAACATGTCATCTGTTCTTGATTCATTTCTCTAAGCTGTAATTTCTCTTCAAGATTCCTCAGTTGTGCGGATTTCTGATCTGTACAACTCTGGAACCTAAGACTAAGAACGCTTAGTGAAATTCTTCAAGACTCGCCTGGTAAAATTCCTCAAACTTGTTCTTTTTGAAAAACCTTCTGAGAACGCATATGACCTCTCCAAATTCCTCGCAACTATACTCTGTTCACAGGTACTCATGTCCGCAGCTGAATCACTAGGTTCTCATCAACTTAACTCATTTGCAGCGTTCCTCGAAGAAAAGTTGCATACTTCTTCAGAAAATTCAATTGTCCAAATTCCTCATCTGAAGAAAATGGCTGATGGAAAGAAGCCACAGAAAGGAGGAAAGAGGCCCGAGGTCAACACTGCATTTGAAATCCCTGAGGACATCTATGCTGGGTACTGCACACCCCCTGAGGAAGCTAAAAATCAGCGCAAGGTGCGCATTCAGAAGATAGAGAGGAGATGGGCAAGGGAGTGGAGGGAGTACAGATATGTGACTCCCAAGTACATGAAGAAATTCGCACTCAATCCTCCATGCTCAAGACCTCCGTTGGCACCTGGCGAAGAAGCTGATCTCACTAGCCTCAAGCGTGGTGAAGATTATCCTGAAGAATGGGCGAAGCGCCAGGCCAAGTTGGCCAAACAAGCAAAAGATGCAGTGAGGAAATTCAACGAGGACTCTGCTACTGCTGCTTCCTCTGCTGTCAAGCCGAAGAAATTCCGTCAATGTCCTCACGGCAAATTCCTCACGCTGCTCCTGCCCCTCCAAAGTCCTCAGCTGCTCCGACCAAATCCTCAGCACCTGTGCATCTTGCCATGTGCCAAAGGACTACAGGCTTCTCTATTGCCTCAGGAGTTTCACCTAGTTCCTCAGCTGCACCAAATTCTTCAACAGGACCCTCTCTGCTGAAGACTAAGACCACTGCTGGACGAGGCTCTCGCCCAAGTCCTCACAAGAAGCAGGTCGCCTTCCAAGTGCCGTCTGAAGAAGATGAAGCTGATGATGAAGAACTTGCTGAAATCATCAGAGATAGGCAAGTCAGGGCCGCTAGAGCCAAGGGCATAATATGTGCCTCTGCTTTTGGATCCAAAGTTGATCCTCGATTACATTGATCTCTGGCACAAGGACCCAAACACTCCTATGCCTGACTTCAAGCTGACTCCTGGCCAAAGTCATATGCTGACTGCCTTCATCCAAGAAGAAAAATGGAAATTTGAGAAGGCCAGGCAGCTCAAGAAAGCACAGTACAGGAAGGAGAAATTCCTGAAGAACAACGTTGTCTCTATGACAACTGATGAACTTGTGAAGATCCAGTCTGAAATCAAAGTCCTCAGCGATGATTTCAATGCTTACTATGCTGATTGGAAAGGAGCCAAGGTCAGGTTTGTTAAACTGACTAAGATGTTCACCTCCAATGTTGCAGCCCCATCGCAACAAGAAATTCCTCAGGCTGAAGCATCTGCTCAGCCAACTGAAGAACATGCCAGCACCGCTGATGACAATCAGGCTGCTGAAGAAAATGTGAGTTCCAGGGCTGATGACTGCATTCCAGCCGCTGATGAAATTGCCAGGGCACCCACTAGTGGTGCGCCTGAAGAAAATGAAGAGGTCAGGGCAACTGCATCAGTTGTGCCTGAAGAAAATCAACCACATTCCTCTGCTCCTCCTGCGCCTACTCCAACTCCAATCCTTCCATCTGCATCAGATGTGAAGAAGACCAAGGCTGCAGAGCGTGCAGCAGTGAAGAAAAGGAAAGCATCAGCTCCTTCAGATTCTTCAGCACCGAAGAAGATGAAGAAATTGACAAACTCATTTGCTAATCCAATTGATGTTGTTCCAGTTTCCAACATGCCATCAAAGGAAATCGTCCCTTTTGATGAAGAATATGTGATCCCTAGCGGATCTGATGAAGAAAATCCTTCTGCTGCTTCGTCAGAGCAGATGGATGAAGAAATTGAAGTGGATAAAATCCCTTCAACCCCCACAGTTTCCTCGCCTATGCCTCAGTTTACTGCTGAAGAGGCCGGCATTGAAGAAATGGAAGATGAAGATGTGGACATTGGCTGTACCACACCGGTGATGAATGATGACTTTTGGGAAAGTCAGCACCCCAACTCTCCACTCTTCACACCATTGCAACAAATTCCTCAGTCCCCAGCAACTACAGTTCAAATGGGATCTGATGAAGCTCATGAAGAAATTCCAGCCACTAGAGCTGAAGAAAATGAAAATGAAGAATTGAAGACCCAGGCTGCCACTGAAGAGGAACCAGAAATTCCTCAGCCTGAAGAACCTGAGATTGCGATTCCTGAGGTTGTAATGCAACTGACTGACACTCCTCTGCCCAAGCCAAAGGATCCATTCTCAAGGAAGCAAAAATTCAAGGCTAATGATTTCTTCGGCGAGCACGTATTCTTCACTGATTACAACCCCTATGACTCTGCTCGCATTAGGAAGAGGCGTTTCTGGACTGCCAGCCAGGCAAATTTTTATTCCTCAGTGCTGTTCAACAAAGACAAAGTCTTCGATCATGAGCACATTCCTCACGTGGATATGGAATCTCTGCCGTGCTTCGGGCCAGTCCTCAGTGTTCTTTACGACGCGGGACTGTTAAATTTCTGCACTGATATATGTGATTGGAATGAAGAGCTCATTCTTCAATTTTATGCAACTCTGCACATCACCGGAGACTCTGAAGATGTGAATTCATGGGTGCTGGACTGGATGTCTGAAAATACTCACTACAAGGCACCAGCTACTGAATTGCTTCGTGCTTTGCCTCTCAGTCCTCCCCTTGAAGCTGCTCGTTGCGTCTACAGTGAACCTGAGCTTACAGATCACTATATGCAAGTGCTGATGAAGCCTTTGAAGCCAGGTCAGGCCCCAAGAACAAAATTCCTTGTGAAGGAATTGTTATATGTGCCTCGGACTGTCTATCGCATTCTGACGAAGACATTGAGTCCTATCAAGGGCCACGACTCGGATGAAGAAGAAGTCGTTGGCATCATGAAGAATCTGCTTTTCAATATCATTCATGGCGTTCCCGTCAACTTCCATGATTTCTTCATGAGGACTCTGGCCAATGTCACAATGACACCATTTGAGTTGAAGCCTTATGCTCCTTGGATCATGAGATTCATCAGAACAAGGTCTTCACTCAACTACAAAGCTGACACACGGAACCATTGCAGCTACTTGCCCCCGATTGAAGTCCTCAAACGGACATTTTCCTCAGCTGATGAAAAGGGCAAGGCTACTGCTGTCATTGATGAAGGCATTCGTCCATTGGATGGTCAATTTCGCAAGGCTGCATCCTACTCCACCAATGATGACTCTGCCACCCATGACTCTGCCGCCAACGCAACCAAGCCAAATCCTCAAGGCACAACTCCCAGGGTGATGACTGACCGTGAGCTTCTCCTCAGTCTTCACCAGAAGGTTGATCGCAATCACAAATGGGTCAAGCGTCAGTTTGGTTCAATTCTTCACAACATGACTGCTACCCACAATGCAGTGAAGAAAAACCATTACTACCTTCATGAAACCCTCAACCGCACCTGGGCTGTTCTGTCTCACATTTACGGCGAAGAAGATCTGAAGAAAATGGGTCTCCAGGAGGACTTTGACTGGTCTGCACCTCCACCGAAGAAATACAAGAAGGTCAAGGTTCCGTCCTTGGTGGCCAGCTCCTATTCTTCATCGCGCGACACCGATGAACATGAAGACTTGGACGACACTGCGGCAGGCCCTACTCCACCAAACGACCCCAACAACGCTGGCGCTCCTTCATCAACTTGATATTCTTCAGGGGCGTTAGTCCTCATTTTCGAACCTTTTGGTCATTCGATGACAAAGGGGGAGAAATTTGAGTTAGTCTTCAAGCGGGTCTATCTTATATGGGCGTTTTTTTCTAAGTTACAACTCTCGTTCTTCTGATGACTTTGTTGGATCGAGTTGTAAACTTAAAACTCTATGGTGGCCTGATACTTTTGCTGTTTCTTCTGCATGCTTATTCCTCGTTAATGTTATTGCACGCATGCTGAATTACATCAGTCACCATATTTCATCATGCATTTCAAATTCTTCATATATTATGTCAAATGCGTGTATGAATTACAAGATATAGGGGGAGATCTCCATGATTCAACTCTTCAAGTGTGCATTGCTTCAAAAGCAAATTCCTCACTATGCACATATTCAGGGGGAGTTCTTCTATATCTTGCAATCAAATTCCTCAATATCAGTATTTACACTTCATATGTTTATCCCCGTTGAAAACTTAACCTATATTGTCATCAATCACCAAAAAGGGGGAGATTGTAAGTGCATCTAGTGCCCCTTAGTGATTTTGGTGTATTGAAGACTTATAGGTTAAGGGACTAATGTGTTTATGAGTGTACACAGGTCTATAAGTCTATGAGGAGTTTGATATTTACAGAGAAAGTCGACCCCTAAAAATGAAGTTCTTCGACTGAAGACTTTGGATTTCTGAAGACTTTCTGAAGACTTTGAAAGTGAAGAAATTGGTGTGACCTTGAAGACTTGGTATTCATTTGAGGAACATGAAGCGTGAAGACTTTTGTTTTCGTAGTTTCATTTTCTCTTTCTTGAGTCATAGGAAACACCGTACTGTTAAAGGGGGTCGAGGAAATACTAAGGAAAAATTTCCATGTGATGCTCAACTCAAAATCCTACACCTACCAATCCCTTCGAGTGAAGCCATTGGAAATCTCATACAGTTCAGTCATATTCTTCAGTGACAGAGACGAAGTTCTTCTGGTCTCTGAGGAATTTGTTCTGACTGAGGAGTTAGGAATTCGCCAGTGCGGATTGCCTACACAGTGAGGAACATGATAGCCCTGAGGAATTTGATACTCAAATTTCCGACCGTTGCTGTGCTATGCGCCAGCTGTCCCAAAATATCTACCCACCTAACGGTCATATCATTGAAGGGCATTTATGTCTTATCATGTCGGGCTGCTCCCTAGGCTATAAATAGCCGCCCCCTACAACCACTAGCTGGTTGGCTGCTCCGAGAGAAACTGACACTTGTCATTTGAGAGCATCCCATCCTCCGAGGACTTTGAGCGAAAATCATCAAGTGAGGAAAACCCAAACCCAAACACCCACAAAACCAAAGTGATTGAGCATCACTGAAGAGATTGATCCTGTGTGGATCCGACGCTTGTTACCTTTGAAGACTGTGCTTCTTCCAGACGGTTAGGCGTCATGGTCTAGAGCATCCAAGAGGAAATTGTGGATCGCCGAGTGACCGAGTCTGTGAAGGTTTGGAAGTCACCTGAAGACTTACCACGAGTGATTGGGCGAGGTCTGTGTGATCTTAGCTCAAGGAGAATACGGTGAGGACTGTGTGTCCTTAGGTTTAAATACCCTAGCCGCTCCAACCAGACGTACAACTGAGACAGCAGTTGGAACTGGTCTACCAAATCATTGTCTTCACCAAGCTTACTGGTTCTATTTCCTCAACTCTTTCATTTCCTCATAAATTTGTTGTGCACTTGTTCATATTTGTGTTTGAAGACTCTGAATGAAGACTTTCACAATTTCCTCAGTTCAATTTCTTCAGTCTGTTTGTCTTCATCCTGTGTTATCTTGTGTTTACGCTTTCTGTACTCTGTGCTTGTCTTCATTTCATCATGATGACCATGCTTGTGTTCTTCTATGCATACTTTTGAGTACTTATTCCGCTGCAAGTAGTTCTTCGCTAAGGAATTTCCTCACTGGCAAATTCCTCAGTGAAGAATTCATAAAAATCTCCTATTCACCCCCCTCTAGTCAATATAACGCACTTTCATAGCACAACACTCCGAAGAGGTGCGCTTGCCAGAGTGGGTGCAAGAGGTCTGGCCGGTCTTCTTCTTCCCTCCCGGGGCTTCAGCGGCAGGAGCAAGTGCCTTGGCGCAGCTGCTGCAACTGCTTCCCGGTAGAGTAGGTCGGTGCAGATCAACACGTCCTTCCTGTCGGAGGGGACGGTAATGATGTTCATCGGCCCAGGCATCTTCAGCGTGTTGTAGGCGTAGTGTGACGCTGCCATGAACTTGGCTAGTGCCAGGCGGCCGAGGATCCCATTGTAGGGCAAGGGGATCTCGGCTACATCAAAGACAATCCTCTCCGTCCTGTAGTTCAACTCGCCTCCAAATGTCACAAGCAATGTGACCTTTTCCCTTCGGCTGGCTCCTTCCCGGGTTGACCCCTTGAAACGTGCCCGTTTCCTCGAGGTCTCCAACAGGAATTTGCAGCCTTTTGAACACAACGGGTGAGATCAAGTTCAGACCAGCCCCGCCGTCAACCAGCATCTTGTTCACCTTGAGGTTGCGTATCGTTGGTGAGACCAACAACGGCAAGCACCCGACCGCAGTTGTGCGGTCAGGGTGGTCCTCGGCGTCAAAGATGAGGGGCGTGCTGGACCACTTCAGCGGCTTCTGAGCATCGAACAAGGGCTCTACTGCTGTGATCTCACGCGCCCACTGTTTGAGCTGGCGGTGAGAAGTATGCAGCGAGGCGCCACCATCAACGCACATGGCCTTTGTAGCCTTCTGAAACTCTTGCTCGCCGGACTCGTCGTCCTCGTCATGATCATCGTCTTCTTGCTTCTTGTCGCGGCCCCGAGCGGGCCTCTCTTGTTAGTTGTTCTTGCCGCGGCGGCCGCCTTGGCCGCCACGCTTCTTGCCGGATCCTTCGGCACCATCCTGACCCTTCTCCTTGTCCTGCCTGTCATACTCGGCCTTTTGCTTCTCAGCAAGTAGCTCGACTTGTCGGCAGTTCTAGAGGTCGTGGCCCTTGGTGCGATGGATCTTGCAATACTGCTTGTCGGAGCCCCTTGGCTTGTCGGCAGCCGCCAAGGCCCAGCAAGCGGCGCACCCGGCAATTTCCTTGCTGGGGTCGTCTGCCTTAGCCTTCTTGGCGGCGCCGGTGGTGTCGGATACCTCGACGGCAAGCACGGTCTTGCCCTTACGTTTCCTGTTGCGACGCCGGCCCTTCTTCGTCGGGCAGCGGTGTCCTCATGAGTAGAGTCAGTTTCCGCGCTAGCGTCCTCGCCGGGGTACTTCCTTCCCTCTTCAGCCCGGGCGCACCTATCGTCCAGAACATAAAGTTCGGCCACATCCTTAACCTTGTTCATTGCTAGCTCTTTGCGCATCTTGTGGTTGCGCATGTTCTGATGGAACACGCTAATCACGGCGGCGGGATGAACATCGGGGATGTTGTACTGCACCCGGCTGAACCTCTGGATGTACTTGCGCAGGGTCTCCCCTTCCTTCTAGGGAATGATATGCAAATCAGTGGCCTGGCCATGAGATTGGTGGCCCCCGGTGAAGGCACCAATGAACTCATGGCACAGATCTGACCAAGAAGAAATGGAATCCGCCGGCAAGTGCATCAAACCAAGACATGACGTTGGGCTTCAGTGCCAACGGGAAGTAATTGGCAAGCACCTTATCATCGCGAGCTCCGGAAGCTTGCATCGCCATGGTGTAGATGCTGAGGAACTCTGACGGATGGGTCTTGTCTTTGTACTTCTCGCCGACGTCGGGCTTGAACGTGTGGTGGGACGGCCATTGGAACTGCCGCAGCTCACGGGTAAAGGCTGGGCAACCCACCCCGTAAGGTAGGCCGCCGGAGCCCCCCGGTGCTGGGTGGTCCATAGCGGGTCCCGCCCGCTTATCCGATTGGTGGCGTGTATCGCGCCGGCGCTCGATGGTCGTTCTAGCATCTTCGTGGGCTCGTTCTCGAAGAACTTGGCGCTGGTCGCGGTGGGTCCGTGGGTCGGACGAAGCTATGGAAATGTTATCACAAGTGTCATTGCGACGGACCGAACCCGCGGTGGCTGGTGTGACGCCCCAAGACCGACGCTCCAGATGCCGCCCAATTATTTTGTTATCGCGGTGTGTTTTATTTGTGTGTTGCATTCATCATCGCATCATCTGCGTTGCATCGGCACTTCGTTGCCGTCATTTTTCAAAACTTGCATCCGTTCATAGTTGCAGGTTCTCTCCTTTGTCGTCGTTGACCGGTTCGAGACCAACCACACGTTGGCACATGATCGTCTTGTCTCTCGGCACATCCCACTGATGCCCTTGCGCGCGTCCGAAAGCTGTCCCAAACCTGACCCGAGCAGTTGCGACCAGTGCGTCCGGATCATCTCCAAACATCTATAAAACATCTCCGATTTCTCATTTGGATTCTCTAGCCTATTTATCCGGGACCGTCCGATTAAAATCGGAGGGTCCTATCTAGCACCTAAGCTACCCTTGCTATATAAACAGTCTAAACCCTAGGCTATCTCATCCATTCCTCCCCTATCCAATCGCCGCCGCCACACTCCACCTCCCACCTCGGGATCTCCTCCCGATCCAAATTCTCTCCGACCAAGTCCCTTGTTTTCCGCCGCCACCCAATCCATCCATCCAGCCTGCAGCAGTGCCTCCCCTAGGTGGCTCGATCCCCAGCAAGCCTCAACAGAGCTCTGCAGCCCTCGCCGAGCTCCTTGAGCCCCGCCCGGAGCAGCCAAGCCGCCGGAGCTCCATTCCCTCCGCGTCCACTCCATCCCCTGCCTCGCATGCCTCCTCTCCGCACCCCCCTCGCCGAGCTCTGCCGTCCTTAGCGTGGAGGCCGACGACACTGCAACCACCATGGCGCTCGGCCTTGTGCAGTTTCTCCAGGCCATTTCCCCGTGCCCAGATGCTCCACCGCCGCCTTGCTCCGTACCCGCCACAGATGAGCAGCGCGCATCCCCTTTTCCTTCTTCGGTCGTCCTCGTTCTCTCAACTCCATCTCTTTGCTTTTCTAAAGGAAGGTCGCTCATGCAGCCATGGGCACCACAAGCGGAGGCTTGCCTTGCCACCCTCGTAACCACGGCCTCGCCTTCGTGCCTCTGACGACCGGCCTCGTCGTCGCCGCCAACCCCAGGTCGCCCCGTCGCGCCCTTTCCATCTCAGTGCATCTCTATCTCTCCTTCCTTCCCCTGTTTCCCTCTGAACTCTGTCTTTTCTTCAGTTAACAGCAGCCTCCTTCAAGTTTGCCGCCTCGAGCTCCTGCCTCGACTACTCGTGCGTGGATCCGTTCGCCCTCGCTCCGTTCCCGCGGGATCTGGCGTGATCCAGCCGGAAGGAGCCCCGCCGCGGTGACCCCCTGCTTCCTGCCGCCATGGCGCCGCTGCAGTTCTTCTGCAGTTAGATGCAGCAGCGCTGCATCGAGCGCACGCCTGCGCCGCTGCGTTGACCTCCTCCCCACCTGCCAGATCTGGCCTGCCCGGCCTCCTCCCCATCAGCTGGGCCTTGGCCCAGGGTGAGCAGCACCCGCCCCTCTCGTGTGCACCATTGGGCCAGCCAGATTCGGCCCGTAGTGTTTTTTTCCTGCTGCTGCGATTTTCGCATTTATCCAGAGAACTACAGTTTTATAGATAAACCCTCAAACATCATGCATTTAATAACTCCACAACCGTGCATCGGATTAAAATGGTTTAAGTATGTAAAATGTCTAGAATTTCATCTAGTTTCATAATATGCTGCTCTCATCCATGTTTAAAATGTTTAAACTTGCTGTTTATTTAATTTTGCATAAATAGCATGTTAAAATGAATTATTTCATAACTAGTTAACCGTAGCTCCAAATTAAATGTTCTTTATATGTAAATGGGGGTAGAAAAATGCATAGGTTAACATGGTGCACTTTGTTTTACTGTTTAATAACATTAAAAGATGTTTTAGGGCAGAACAGTAGCTAATTCGAAAAATGGACATGAGGATTTTCTGGAATTGTTGTTTGTTGTTCCGGCCTCATTTAAACTTGCCTAGCTAGGTAGTTTTCATATGCTTCACCCCTTGCCATGTTTAATAACATTTAATATTGTTGGGTACATAAACAAGAGCGAACTAAATAACTTGAATGTGGTGTTTCGTCAATATGCAACTCGTTGCATATTGAGCTCCACTTAATTTGTAGTGTTGTTTGTTGCACTTTGCCATGCCATGCTCATTAAACCGGACATGCATCATACTTGATTGTGCATCATGCCATGTTTATGTGATGGTTGTTTACTATGTTGCTTGCTTCTTTCCGGTTTGCTTGTCTCGTTAGCTTCGGTTTCGTTTCGGAGTGTGAGGATTCGTTCGACTACGTCCGCTTGTCTTCTTCTTGGACTCGTTCTTATTCCTAGCGGGATTTCAGGCAAGATGACCATACCCTCGAAATCACTTTTATCTTTGCTGCTAGTTGTTCGCTCTATTGCTATGCCGCGCTACCTACCACTTGCTATATCATGCCTCCCATATTGCCATGTCAAGCCTCTAACCCACCTTTCCTAGCAAACAGTTGTTTGGCTATGTTACCGCTTTTGCTCAGCCCCTCTTATAGCGTTGCTAGTTGCAGGTGAAGATGAAGTTTGTTCCATGTTGGAACATGTTTATGTTGGGATATCACAATATCTCTTATCTTAATTAATGCATCTATATACTTGGTAAAGGGTGGAAGGCTCGGCCTTATGCCTGGTGTTTTGTTCCACTCTTGCCGCCCTAGTTTCCGTCATACTGGTGTTATGTTCCTTGATTTTGCGTTCCTTACGCGGTTGGGTGATTTATGGGACCCCCTTGACAGTTCGCTTTGAATAAAACTCCTCCAGCAAGGCCCAACCTTGGTTTTAACATTTGCCACCTAAGCCTTTTTCCCTTGGGTTCTGCAGACTCAAGGGTCATCTTATTTTACCCCCCCGGGCCAGTGCTCCTCGGAGTGTTGGTCCAAACTAGAGCCACTTGCAGCGCCACCTCAGGGAAACTTGAGGGCTGGTTTTAGTTGTACGTAGTGTTCATCCGGTGTGTCCTGAGAACGAGGTACGTGCGACTCCTATCGGGATTGTCGACACATCGGGCGGCTTTGCTGGTCTTGTTTTACCATTGTCGAAATGTCTTGTAAACCGGGATTCCGAGACTGATCGGTTCTTCCCAGGAGAAGGAATATCCTTCGTTGACCGTGAGAGCTTATACTGGGCTAAGTTGGGACACCCCTGCAGGGTATAAACTTTTGAGAGCCGTGCCCGCGGTTATGTGGCAGATGGGAATTTGTTAATGTCCGGTTGTAGAGAACTTGACACTTGACTCAATTAAAATACATCAACCGCGTGTGTAGCCGTGATGGTCTCTTCTCGGCGGAGTCCGGGAAGTGAACACGGTTCTAGTGTTATGGTTGTGCGTAAGTAGTTTCAGGATCACTTCTTGATCACTTCTAGCTTCACGACCGTTGCGTTGCTTCTCTTCTCGCTCTTATTTGCGTATGTTAGCCACCATACATGCTAGTGCTTGCTGCAGCTCCACCTCACTACCCTTTCCTACCCATAAGCTTAAATAGTCTTGATCTCGCGGGTGTGAGATTGTTGAGTCCTCGTGACTCACAGATACTTCCAAAACAGTTGCAGGTGTCGACGATACCAGTGCAGGTGATGCTACCGAACTCAAGTGGGAGTTCGACGAGGACCTTGGTCGTTACTATGTTTCGTTTCCTGATGATCAGTAGTGGAGCCCAGTTGGGACGATCGGGGATCTAGCATTTGGGGTTATCTTCTTTTCATTTGGATTTGACCGTAGTCGGTCTATGTGTGTACTCTGATTGATGTATGATTTATTTATGTATTGTGTGAAGTGGCGATTGTAAGCCAACTCTTTATCCCATTCTTCTTCAATACATGGGATTGTGTGAAGATGACCCTTCTTGCGAAAAAACCACAATGCGGTTATGCCTCTAAGTCGTGCCTCGACACGTGGGAGATATAGCCGCATCGTGGGCGTTACAGCTGGCGTGGAGGAGGAGAGTGCACCGTGGCCGCAGCACCCCCAGCCCCTCCACCGCTGGCATGCGGTGGTTCGACGGAGCGCCGGCCTGAGGGCCCCGCCGGTCGCGGATCATCTTTATTGGCGGCGGCGACGAGGCTCCTGATGGTGGCTCTCCACTCGTCGAGCTTCTCCGCAGCAGGAGGGAAGTCGAGGAGCAGCTGTGCGCGCGCCAAAGCTTCTGCTGGCGTGGGTGGTGCCGACAGCTGCGTGGACCGTGGCGCGCTTCGACTTCTAACCACGTTAGAAGGAGCTCTATCACGGCCCAGCGGCTGCGTGCCATTTTCGCCAGCACTTCGGCGGGCATGCTGGACTCCTTCGTCCCGCAGATGATGCACAGGACTCTTCCCACGGTGGCGTCCGGGGTCTCCAGCGTGGTGGCACTGCTCGTCGCGCGCACCGGTAGAAAAGCACCGGTAGAGAGCAAGAGCGCGTTGTGGGCGCCGGCGTAGGCGTCTTGGAGGTTGCTGCGCTGCCCGTGGATGGCACAGCAACACTCCTGGAGGGCCCCCTGCCGCTTGCGGGGGGCCCAGCCCCGTCTTTGGATTTGGCGATGCGCGGCCCGTCGTCTGGCGCACGAACGACGCCGCTCGCCATGCTCTGACTGCGAGAGCTATGCTGGTGCTCGCGGGCCACGGCTCGGGTTCTGTCCGCGACCGGCCCGCTGCTCGTCCACACTGGCACGGGTCGTTCGGCTCCCGACGAGCCGATCACCGTGATCGTCTTCTTCTTGGGAGCCATGGCGATGAAGAACCGCTGGGCTAACTGCTAGATCGGATTCTCACAACTGCGCCCCCTACCTGGCGCGCCAAAGATGTCGGGGAAACGACACCTATGGGATCATAAGAATCCCTATTACGGTTGATGGGGCGCGGGGTCGTGAGAAGAGCAGGTCTAACAAGAAGCACACGGATCGTTTACCCAGGTTTGGGCCGCGAGGATGCGTAATACCCTAGTCCTGCTTTGGTGGATGTATTGAGTGTTCTTGTGTTCTTGAGCTAGCTACGGGGTGTAACTTGCCAAAAAGAGCCGAATCCCTCTCCAGTATGCCATGGGCCTCCTTTTATAGTCGAAAGGGGCTGCCACAGTGGCACACAGGAGGTGGAAAGGTCTACAGTGCTGCGAGCTTATCGCCCGTATTACAGGACAAGACACATTTAATGCATTGCTTAGGTGTCCCTTAGCTTTATCAGGGACGGGCACGAGGCCCGTCCCATCCGTCGGCGCCTCGCCTTGCTTCGACACGCGCCCGGGCCAGCGATGCATGTGGCGCCATGTAGGCAGGCAGGCAGCTGAGGTGGCGCGGTGGTAGGGTCTTCACGAAGATCCGCATGCCACCGCGCAGGTGCTTGCTGAATTGGCTTGGAAGCCGCATGTTGCCACGCAGGTGCCTGCCCAGCTGGTCGGGCTGGCAGCTGCATGCGAACGATGGCGGAGTCTTGGTCGACGCGGGCCTGGCTGTGGCCCCGCTGATGTCCTCGGCAAGGGCCTTGCCGGGGGCCCGGCAAGGGTCTTGCCGTGGCGTTGCAGTCGTCCCTGGCAAGGCGCTTGCCGCGGGTCTTGTGGATTCCCTCGGCTGGGATCTCGCCGAGGGTCACCGTCTTCTGGTCCTTATCTGATCTCACATGTTTATGATCTTGACGAAGATCTGCATGCCACCACGGAGGTGCCTTCCGAGCCCTGGTTCCAACGTAGTTGGTTGGGTCGGAACCCGTGGGCTCAAGGGTGGCTCGCTCTGTTGGTGTTGGGCAAGTTGCCCCGGCAAGGCTCTTGCCGGGGCCTCGGAGGCCGCCTCGGCAAGGGCCTTGCCGGGGGCGTCCACCTCACCCTCTTGCTCTTTGGTGTTTTTGGTCTTGGCGTTGCCTTGTTTGTCTTGGGCTTTGGTTTCTCTCCGGCTTCCCTCCCTTGCCCTGCTGGGTGTGGCCGTGGTGCGTGGCTCTGACTGCCCGTGCACAAGTAAAGGGGTCAAAGGAGAGCCCCTACTTTTGTACACCAACAGGTAGGTTTGTAACATCCCAATTTTCCTAAATTAGGATGTTAATAGATCATTCATATGCATATCCTATTTTTATTGCATTATTTGCTCTTCTGCAATATTCTTTTCATTATGCAACAAAGGCAATTTATTGGAGTGGAGATAACATGACTTCTCCCCTGTTTTAAAAATGTTCATAATGTGCAGAATATTATTTCCAGTTCGTTTGATATGTTCTGGTAATTTTTGCAATCTCCAAAATATTTTAATTGTGTGTTATTTTACTGTTTGTGTGGCCTTTTGCATCAAAATGAATTTCCAAAATTGCATTAGTATTGGAACTAGTGTTCCTGTAGTTTATAGCTATAGGGCTATTTTTACTGTGTGTCTAGGTATTTTTATTTAGATTTTATATTGTGTATGCTATTTTATTTATTTTGTTTTCTGCTGTTGTGTTTAAAAAAAAAGCAGCGCTGCGCTGCAGCCAGCCGGCCCAGGAGCGCCAGCGCCGCCGCAACCCACCTAGCTGATGCCGAAGCGGTACACGCCGCCCCAACTGCATCGCTCGCCCGTACCCGATCCGCTAGTCGCCTCAAGCCATTGACTAGCGGGCCCCGCGCCTATTCGTCCTCTTCCCCGAGCCGGGCACTGCACCGCACGCACGCTAAAGCCGAGCCCAGATCGCTCTCGTGCCCTGGTTGATTCCGTGTGCTCCAGGGACACCGTACGCGAGACGAACCCCCAGGGAAACCCTACTAAGGTCGCTTCCCCGTTTTCCCTCGTCCATACACAGCTGCCGGGCACAACGGATCTCGCCGGAGGAGCTCGGAGTCTGCCGCCATCGCTGGTCGTTTGCGTAAGAATCTCTCTAGCAGCAGCGCTTACCCCCTTCGACTCCCCTCTCTGTCGCACATCCGTATGACACGGTTTCGTGGGCAGGAAGACACCGGAGCGAGCCGCTGGAGCACACCCGACGCCGCCGGAGTTAGCGTCGTTGCCACCGCCCGCAGCGGAGGTCCCCGCTGCCGTTGAACACCACCACCACCTCCCCCGCTCGACACCGCACCCTCCCGTCACCTCGTCTTCGCCGGAGACCCGCCGGAGAGCCACCACTGCCGACGCCCAACCGTCGTCGCCGTTTTCCTCTGTAAACGGTGAGCACACACGGACAGGAGGTTTTTCGGCCAACCGCCCGCTGCCACGTGTCAGTGCTACAGTGCACGCGCAGGAGTTGCTATAGTTCAGGAGTTTTCTGCTGCCTTTTGTTTCTTTTCCAGATTTTCATCCAAATTTCAATTTGCTATAACTCTTAGTATGTTTGTCAAATTTAGGTAATTCTTTTTCCTATGATCTCACAAAAATCAGCCCTTCATGACAGTACCAAAATTTCTCATGTTTGCACTGTTTAAATTTGAATTCGTTCAAATTCAAATTAAACCTTCCGGAGGCCCTAACTTTCAAACCGTTTATCGGATTCGAGTGATTCTTTTTGTGTTGTGACTGTAGTGCAATTTAGGTGCTGTAAGCTGCTGTTGTTGGGTTTTTGTAATGGTTTTCTTGCTGTTGGTTTTGTTTTTGTTCTATTTGTGTTCTGATGATTGATTTGTTGAATTGTGTGAAACGTGTAGATTGTCCGGAGTGCGACGTGGGCTATTGTCAGGAGTGTGACTTTCTGAACCAGAACCAAGGCAAGTTACATGTTGATCATCCTTTACCTATCGTGTCGGTGGGAACGGCACCTATGGGGTCACTGTGATCCCTTCTATGGTAGGCGGGCACGGGGTTGTGAGAAGAGCAGGTTTAGGAGCTAGCACAAAGATCGTTTACCCAGGTTCGAGCCGCGTGGATGCGTAATGCCCTAGTCCTGCTTTGTTGTGTATTTCAGAGTGTTCTTGAGCTCTCGAACTAGCTACGGTGGCTGCGTAGTTCCAAAGAGCCGAATCCCTCCCCAGTATACCTCGGGCCTCCTTTTATAGGTAAAAGGGTTGCCACAGTGGCACACAGGAGGTGGAAAGGTGTACAGTGCGCGAGCTTATCGCCCGGCATTACGGGACAAAGCGCATTAAATGCGCTACTTAGGTGTCCATTAGCTTTATCGGGGACGGGAACGAGGCTCGTCCCGTCTGTCGCCGGTTCGCCTCGCTTCGACACGCGCCTAGGCCAGCGATGCGTGCGGTGCCATGTAGGCAGGCAGGCAGCTGAGGTGGCGCGGTGGCAGGGCCTTCACGAAGATCTGCATGCCACCACGCAAGAGCTTGCTGAGTTGGTGTGGAGCCCGCCCGTCGCCATGCAGGTGCCTACCCAACTGGTTGAGCTAGCAGCTGCTTGGGGACGGCGATGGAGTCTTGGCTGGTGTGGGCCTGGCAGTGGCCCCGCTGATGCCCTCGGCGAGGGTCTGGCCGGGGGCCCGGCAAGGGTCTTGCCGTGGCGTCGCAGTCGTCCCCGGCAAGGCGCTGGCCGGAGGTCTTGTGGATCTCCTCGGCAAGGATCTCGCCGAGGGTCGTCGTCTTCTGATCCTCATCTGATCTTGTGTGTTGATGATCTTGACAAAGATCTGCATGCTACCACGGAGGTGCCAACCGAGCCCTGGTTCCAATGTAGTTGTCCATGGTGTTTGGAACCCTTGGGCTCAAGGGTGGCTCGCTCTGCTGGCATCGGGCAAGTTGCCCTGGCAAGGCTCTTGCCGGGGCCGCGGAGGCTGCCCCGGCAAGGATCTTGCCGAGGGAGTCCACCTCGCCCTCTTGGTCTCTGCATTCCTGGTCTTGGCGTTGCCTTAGTTGTCTTGTGCTTCGGTTTCTCTCCGGTTTCCCTCCTCTGCCCCGCTAGGTGTGGCCGTGGCACGCGGCCCTAACTGCCCGTGCACAAGTAAAGGGGTCAAAAGGAGAGCCCCTACTTTTGTACACCGACAGGAGCCCCCGGGCCTGGGTCACACATAAGCGCGACGCGTTGTTGGGCCAGGCCCAGAACGGTGCGCGGGCAGGTGGGGCGGATTTTACTGCAGTAACTGCGTTGTCCGCCGCGCTTCCCCACGACCCGCGTTGAACGCGCTACATGGAGGATCGTGCGTGACGTGGGGGTCATGCGTGGGGCGGTTCCCGCACGCATGCATCACATCGCAGTTAATGGGAAAAGAGGCGGCCCGCGCCTTCCCTGTAAAAAGGAATAACTGCGGGCGCGCTGCTCACTTACCTCCAATCTCGGAACTGCCGTCCCCTTCTCCTTCCTTCCCAAGCATTCGCCTTTGCTCGCCGCCACTGCGTCTTTGCTGTCTTTTGTCCCTTGCTTCCCGCAGCCGCCATGGCACCCAAAACCAGTAGAGGCAAGGGAGTGGCCAAGGACACCGGGACGAGCGAGCCGCCGGAGGGCGAGTTGGCGGCGCGGCGGACGCAGCTCGCCTACTTCCCCTCGACGGTCGACGTGTTCGAGCTCCGGGACTGCTTCAGGCCCCTATGGGGGTGCAAGACGGGGGGAGACGACGGAGCATCCAGCCACGCGAGTCATCCCCGCCAACTGCGCCGAGGCCGCCCCGAATCGGTACCCGTTCTTCGTTGATTACTTTTCTTGCGGCCTTTGCCCCCCTTTTTCTGATTTCTTCAACGATATCATGCACACATTTGGCTTCCACCTTCTGGATTTTACTCCAAATGCCATGGCGTGGATGTCTCTGTTCGCCCATCTCTGTGAGGGCTTCGCCGGAGTTCTCCCCAACACGGCACTTTTCCGCCATTATTTTTACCCCCACATCCAGAAGGGAGGCGCCATTTCTGGTTGCGTCACCTGGATCCCAAGGTCCAAAGGGACGTACCTGGAGGGCGCCCAGAAGGAGAGGTGGGAACAATGCCGGGGCCGGTGGTGCTGGATTGAGGAGGACGATCCACAGGAGTTCTGCTGGGTCCGCCAGGCGCCGCCGGATTGCAGGAACGACTGGGGCGACGTCGATGCCCAGGATGACAAGCTCGAGATTGCCACCACCAGGATCCACCGCCTCACCATTGCCGGGCTTACCCTGGAGATGGTTGGGGCGGATTTCCATCGCCGCTGAATCGCTCCTCTGCACAACAACTGGAGGCCGGCCTGGCTCTTCCAGAACGCGGCTGACATCATGAGGCTTCGCCCTGGCCTCAATCACAATTTCACGGTGATGGGGCACGCTCACTTTTGCCAGCAGATCTTTCAGCTCGACGTGAACCGTGAAGGCTGGGTCGAGAGGTCCGGCAAGGTCGTCAAGGGTCCCTTGTTCGGGTTGCCGGCGGGGGTGGTCCCGCTGAGCAACAACTCACGCCAGACTGACATCATCATCATGATGCCGGACTGCAATACGCACGGTCCTGTCCAGAACTGGGCCCCGCCGCCGGAGGAGCAGGTCCAGGAGTTCTTTGATGGCTTGGCGGAGGTGTATGTCCGCAACGAGCCGCTTCTCATCCAGGACACCACTCAGGCGGAGCTGGACTATATCGCCGCCAGGGCGGTGGAGGCAGAGCTCGCCAGGCAGGCCGGCAGTGCTGGCAGCATGGAGGACGAGGCCGCGGCAGCCGCGGAGGAGAAGGAGCTTGCCCCGTGGGCGAAGTCCGCTGGGGAGGCCAGCAGCGCCGGCACCGGGGCCCCTCGTGTCGAAGATGTGGCCGACGAGTCGTCGTCGGAGGAGGCCGAGGCTGTCTACCCTCCAGCCACAGGGAGAGGGCGAGTCCTGCGGCGGGCCACCTCTGGCGAGCTGGTTCGGCCCGGCAGGGTCGTGCAACCCCGACAAGCTTAGGAGGCATCCGCGCGCCAAATGAGGGCCACGGCTGCGAAGAAATCGGTGAAGGCCGCAGTGGCGAAGGAGAAAGCATCTGCCTCTTCTTCATCCAAGCGCGTCCAGACTCTGCCTTCCTCCCCTCCTCCGGCAGACGTTGACGCGGAGGTCACCTTTGACTTTGGGTCCCTCAGCCCAAGGAGGAAGAGGAAAGCAGCAGAGGAGGAGGTGGAGGACGAGTAAGTATCTTGTCCCTTTCTATCATCTCCGTCCCCTCGGACTGTGCCACTTATTTTAATTCGTCTTCAACTTTGCAGGGATGCGGAGGCACTGGCCCAGAGGGTGAAGAGGGCCAGGGCTTCGGCGAGCGGCCAGCCCCCGGCAGGGACTTCCGGTACACCACTGGTGGTGTTGAGCAGCCCGGACAGTAGCCCCCGGCAAAGCCCCCAGCGTAAGTTCACCACTCACCCCTCATCGACGTGTGTTGGGGGCACGATCTCTTGGTGCTGATCTTGTTGTGGTTGCAGGAGGAGGACAGCAGCAGGAGGAGCCACAGAGGGCTACCCCCAACACGCCGCCCCCATCGACCACGCCGCCCCGAGGGGTGTCCCCGGCAAGGGCGCCAAGCACTGAGCCCATGCACACGGAGGAGGAGGAGGAGAACCCGGGCGCTGGTGGCTTCGCCTCGACGCCAAATGTTGGCGGGGAGGGGACCTCTGCTTCCCTGCCCAGCATGGGTAAGTCACTCGCCTTCCGTCCTTGTTCTTTTTCTGTTCTTTCTGAATCTTGGTCTTGGCTTCACCTCATCCCCTTCTCGGTATCCAGATCGTCCGTCGGCGGACCAGGAGGACATAGACACCGTCATCGAGGATGTCGCCAAGGTCGCCGAGGCGGAGGCCGAGAAGATCGCCGCCGAGGAGGCGGCCAAGGGCGCTGCTAAGGACGCCGCCAAGGGGCCCGCCGGGGAGCCCGACAAGGCTGCTGCCGAGGAGGCCGGCAAGGGGCCTGCCGGGGAGGTGGGCAAGGCCGCTGCCGAGGAGGAGGTGGTCGATGACCAGCCTTCCTCCTCCGCTGCCTCTGGCTCCGGGAGGTATCTGAGGGTGAGCGACGACCCTTTCGTCCACCTCCCAGGGTCGTCGAGCTCCAGGGCGCCCATCGAGGGAGAGGTGTTCGACGAAGAGGTGATTGCCGCCGCCGGGCTCGAGGTTGTTGACGAGCCGAGCGCCGGTGGCGACGGTTCTCGGGAGGAGCGGCTTCTCCAGGCCATGGGCGCCAGCTTCCGGAAGCTCCAAGCGCTCCACCACGCCCGCCTGGACAAGGCCAAGTCCAGGATGGCAACGGTGGACAAGGCGGAGGCGGACCTCAAGGGACGCGTCGCCGAGGCACAAACTTGGTTCCGCCAGGCTTGCGAGGAGCTGAAGGCCACCCAGGGCGAGCTGGCCAAGCATGAGGTGGAGCTCACCATGAAGCGGGTCGACATCGAGAAGGCCCAGGAGACGGCGGAGAACCTGGCCGCGGCAGCCGAGGCCGCTCGAACCCAGCATCATGCCGCGCTGAACTCCTAGGAGGAGGACCTTGCCGCACGCGAGGAGAAGCTTGCCGCAACGCTCCGCAGCAAGGATGAGGAGGTGGAGAAGCTCGTCGTGCAGCAGACCCGGGAGCTGGAGCAGAGGCACAAGGAGGCGCTCGATGCCCAGGCTTTGGTTCACGCTGGCAAGGTGAAGGAGCTGGAGGTGGAGCGGGACGGGCTGAAGGACCAGACCCAGAAGCTGACCGAGGAGAAGAACACGCTCAACGGTGCCCTAACGGAGGCGCAGGGCGCGGCCGTCAGCAGGGCCGGGCAGCTTTCCGAGGCCAACAACTCCATTAAAGATCTCAAGCTGAAGCTAGAGGGTCTCGAGGGGATGCTGTCAGAGGCCAAAGCCCGGGAGGAGGCCCTGGCCAAGGATCTGGAGGCCGAGAAGCTGCAGCGGAAGAACGAAGCCGCCAACCACAAGGATTTTGTGGATGGGGAGAATCGCTGGATCGGCCGCCTCGAAGACGTCGCCGGCAGGATCACCACGCAGCTGGCCACCATGGGGATGCCAAATGTGAGGTACGCTCCAGATCGCAGCACGACTCCCAACGCCAGGCTGACCCTGTTCTTCGAGGGTGTTCTTGGAGCCCTGGAGCATTTCCGCTCCACCAGGGCGACTTTCTTGGCCAATGAGGCCCGGAGGCTTTGCCGAGGTGCCATGACCAAGGTTCTCACCAAGGTGGCATACGGGAATCCCAACCTCGACTTCGACGCTGCGCTGGAGAGCTTGCCGGAGGGGGTGGACCTCGCGCCGCTCAGTGAGCGTATCGAGGCCGTCATCAGCGGCATCGATGGAATCTAGAGGGTAGAGGGCTAGTGCCGGGACTAGGCACCCGCTTCTTATCGTCGCTGCAGGTTCATGACCAAGACAATTTCTATCTTTAGTTAGAACCGCAGCAACAATTGATGTAATATAACTCTGCACTACTTTTGAATCAGCGCATGTTATTTTCCTGTTCAATCTCTCTCTCTGTATGTCCACCCTACGTTGATCGGGTACGCTTGTCGGCGCGTAACCCGGAGCATGGCGCCTCGAGGACGGATCCTCGATAGCCTGCCAGGTGTGCTTGCTGCCAGGCAAACCAGCTTACCACTGTCAACGCGGCCGCCCGAACTGTCAAGCTTGACTCGAGTCAGAATCGAGAGCGTTGCCAATTGCGGAAGGCTACCACGCCGTTCTTGACGCGGCTGCTTAAGCTGTTGAGCGGACTCGAAACAGAGTAAGGGCATTGCCAATAGCGGAATGGCCCCATTGCGTGCAGGTTTTCCATACAAAGAACGAGATCTCCGAGGGGAATAACCTTATATAAAAAGGAAATATTTAAAGTTTGGCATGACTTAGCTTTCCTGTCGTCGCACTGGCGCCCTTTGCGCTTGCAGGCGGCGCCGTTCTCTTGGTCGTCTTCTTCTTGGGAGCCATGGCAACGAAGAACCGCTAGGCTAACTGCTAGAGCAGACTCTCACAACTGCGCCCCCTATCTGGCGCGCCAAATATGTCGGTGGGAACGACACCTATGGGGTGATACGACCACGTGTTCTGTCACTTCCGAGGTTACTGTTATTTCATCTGAAGATGCAGAACACTTGGTCTCTATTATTACAAGCGAGACTACTAATTTGTATTGCACTGACAAGAGCAAGAATGTGCATGTCAAGGAACGAGCTAGACACATGTTACCAAGTCATCCATGCATGCAAGCAATAACGTGTAGGATTGAGCAAACAAAGGAATCTACATGCAAATTTGATCAGTTTTGGTTTGGTCCAGAGATAAACAAGGTCATGTACATCCATGAGATATTAGTCCTATATGGAGTCCTGACCAAGTACGTTTTCCATCAGGTGCGGCCACCCGATCAAGGAGTATACTCGTGGACGACTATGAAGATTGAAGAATTGCTTTCTTTAAAAGGAACCGGATGGGGTCCACCTACACATAGCACAAGAAGCCGCACCATCAAAAAAGTCGTCGTTGCTTCTGTTTCCTTAGAATAGATTAGATAAATCAAGTCGGTTAGTATGTTTTGGTAGGTCAAGTTTGTGCTTTCCTTGAATTAGGGGTGTGGCTAGCGTGTTAGTCAAACCATGGTTTGGTTAACTATACTACTATAAATAGCCATAGTTCGGTCATTGTAAAGGGAGGTTATATTTTTATGAATAGACACAATGTATTTTTAGGGTAAATACCCGTATCGAGTTTTGGGGGAAGCTGTCTAAAAATCCCTAAGTTTTGGAGGAAGCTTTAGAAAACCTCTGTGCTGTGATTTCTGTGTGAGGAAATTGTTTTGCGCGTGAGTACCGTCGTCGAGATTGGTTTTCTCGTGCTGAGCCGCAAGGTTCAAACCCTTTATTTCGTGTACAACGCGTGCGCGGGCGAGACGTTGCTACTGCCGAAGGAGAAGTGTCGTGAAAGATCAGGCCGCAACAACGGATCGGATCTCGCCACGAGGTTCGGTCCTTATCAGGTGGTATTCAGAGCAAGGTTGTTGACGGCACTATGCAGAAGATGACTGGATTATCATTGAAGCTAAGCTATGGATTTCAGTTGGAGGAGGAAGGCCGATGGGATGGACTTTTTCATACTCGTGTTGTGGTACAAGAGAGATCATGTGCTATGGCAATCGACCACATGAGTTTGATCAACGCGGCAAGCATCGAGATGAGGGAGAAGTTGGAACTGCCAATGACACCATGCCCACAACCATACTCGTTCTGTTCGGGTCATGAACAGCTCAGTGTCACACATCAAACCAAGGTACCGTTTTTGTTGGGAAAATATTATTGCACGGTTTTGTGTGACGTGATTCTGGCTCCGATGGTTTCATGTCACTTATTGTTGGGCAAGCCATGGTACAAAGAGCACGACGTTGCATATCATTGTCAAACACACATATATACCGTCAAGAAGGGTAAGAAGTACGACATCGTGCCTATGGGTCAGGATCGTTTTATTGCTTGGAGGAGAGAACATCAGAAGAAGGTAAAATAAGAGAAAGATGCTAAAAATAATATGGTCGAAGCTACTGAAAATTTTGTGGTCGTTGTTCAATCCGTAGATGAAAATATTACTCAAGAGATTGAGTCGAAACCGAGGACGGTTTCCATTCAAGGGAGGGGGAGGATGATACGACCACGTGTTCTGTCACTTCCGAGGTTACTGTTATTTCATCTAAAGATGCAGAACACTTGGTCTCTATTATTACAAGCGAGACTACTAATTTGTATTGCACAGACAAGAGCAAGAATGTGCATGTCAAGGAACGAGCTAGACACATGTTACCAAGTCATCCATGCATGCAAGCAATAACGTGTAGGATTGAGCAAACAAAGGAATCTGCCTGCAAATTTGATCAATTTTGGTTTGGTCCAGAGATAAACAAGGTCACGTACATCCATGAGATATTAGTCTTGTATGGAGTCCTCACCATGTACGTTTTACATCAGGTGCGCCCACCCAATCAAGGAGTATACTCGTGGACGACTATGAAGATTGAAGAATTGCTTTCTTTAAAAGGAACCAGATGGGGTCCACCTACACATAGCACAAGAAGCCGCACCATCAAACAAGTCGTCGTTGCTTTTGTTTCCTTAGAATAGATTAGATAAATCAAGTCGGTTAGTATGTTTTGGTAGGTCAAGTTTGTGCTTTCCTTGAATTAGGGGTGTGGCTAGCGTGTTAGTCAAACCATGGTTTGGTTGGCTATACTACTATAAATAGCCATAGTTCGGTCATTGTAAAGGGAGGTTATATTTTTATGAATAGACACAATGTCTTTTTAGGGTACATACCCATATCGAGTTTTGGGGGAAGCTGTCTAGAAATCCCTAAGTTTTGGAGGAAGCTTTAGAAAACCTTTGTGTTGCGATTTCTGTGTGAGGAAATTGTTTTGCGGGTGAGTACCGTCGTCGAGATTGGTTTTCTCGTGCTGAGCCGCAAGGTTCAAACCCTTTATTTCGTGTACATCGCGTGCGCGAGTGAGAGGTTGCTACTGCCAAAGGTGAAGTGTCGTGAAAGATCGGGCCGCAACAACGGATCGGTTCTCGCCACGAGGTTCGGTCTACATCATGGGGTCACTGGGATCCCTTCTACGGTCGGCGGGCGCGGGGTTGTCAGAAGAGCAGGTTTAGGAGCTAGCACAAAGATCGTTTACCCAGATTCGGGCCGCGAGGATGCGTAATGCCCTAGTCCTGCTTTGGTGTGTATTTCAGAGTGTTCTTGAGCTCTCGAACTAGCTACGGTGGCTGCGTAGTTCCAAAGAGCCGAATCCCTCCCCAGTATGCCCCGAGCCTCCTTTTATAGGTAAAAGGGTTGCCACGGTGGCACACAGGAGGTGGAAAGGTGTACAGTGCGCGAGCTTATCGCCCGGCGTTACGGGACAAAGCGCATTAAATGCGCTACTTAGGTGTCCATTAGATTTATCGGGGACGGGAACGAGGCCTGTCCCGTCTGTCGCCGCTCCGCCTCGCTTCGACACATGCCGAGGCTAGCGATGCGTGCGGTGCCATGTAGGCAGGCAGACAGCTGAGGTGGGGCGGTGGCAGGGCCTTCACGATGATCTGCATGCCACCACGCAAGTGCTTGCTGAGTTGGTGTAGAAGCCGCCCGTCGCCACGCATGTGCCTGCCCAACTGGTTGAGCTAGCAGCTGCTTGGGGACGGTGGTGGAGTCTTGGCTGGTGCGGGCCTGGCAGTGGCCCCGCTGATGCCCTCGGCGAGGGTCTTGCTGGGGGCCCGGCAAGGGACTTGCCGTGGCATCGCAGTCGTCCCCGGCAAGCGGATCTCCTCGGCTAGGATCCCGCCGAGGGTTGTCGTCTTCCGATCCTCATCTGATCTTATGTGTTGATGATCTTGACAAAGATCTGCATGCTACCACGGAGGTGCCTCCCGAGCCATGGTCCGAATGTAGTTGTCGACGGTGTTTGGAACCCTTGGGCTCAAGGGTGGCTCGCTCAGCTGGCATCGGGCAAGTTGCCCTGGCAAGGCTCTTGCCGGGGCCGCGGAGGCTGCCCCGGCAAGGATCTTGCCGAGGGAGTCCACCTCGCCCTCTTGCTCTCTGCGTTCCTGGTCTTGGTGTTGCCTTGGTTGTCTTGTGCTGCGGCTTCTCTCCGGCATCCCTCCTCTGCCCCGTTAGGTGTGGCCGCGGCACGCGGCCCTAACTGCCAGTGCACAAGTAAAGGGGTCAAAAGGAGAGCCCCTACTTTTGTACACCGACATAATGTTTTCTATGCATGTAGTTATATCACACTATGAATATATGCATGTATAGGATTATTATATTATTTTGCTATATTGTTGAGCTATCTCCCGTCATTGGAGATCATGGTAGTTGTAGTTTTGCTATGCTTTGTAGATGGGGTCGGTTCGAGAATCCATTGAGCTTATGTGAGGATTATATATATGACTAAATTGAGTAGTAACTCAGGATTTAACTCACCTCTGGGCGGAAGTGGTATTGCTTGGTGTTGAGGGACGACATCATGGGGTCTTGCACCTTTTCTAAGGCCACGCGCCCATGAGAGTGCACCCTAAGTGGAATGCCGCCGAGGTTCAAAAAGATCAGACAGACTTAGTGACTAGTAGCTTCCATGTGCAGCCACTGGCTATATGGGCTCTGGCTTAGATGATCAGTTGTTCGAACCCTTGCCCAGATAGTGTCGACAGATGTAGCATATGTAGGTGGGATGTGGCCGTCAGGTGGTTAAGGGAACCTCTTCTGAAAGACTTCGTCTCTATCTTTGGATTGGATCCAGTGGGTAAAGCGTATTAAACTCTACAGAGTATTAAAACTAATCATGATTAGCCGTGCCCCCGGTTATGGGCAAATTTGAGCTACTATGCCATTACAGTTGTTGGATGATCTTGACAGATGTGACACTTAATAATATTTGTGGGAAAACTTAATAAAGGGTAGGTTGGAGTTGATTTTTGCCAACTCAACCTTGTATATTTAATTGTAGTAATAAAAGAACTAAATAAAAATATGACTATTAGGTAGTTATGAGGACAAAATCAGCTTTCCGCAAAAATAACCCTCAAGCCTTCCTTTTGTTATACTATGCATATACATGTAGGTCTGCTATATTATTACTCCTGTGTAACTTGCCAATACATTCCAAGTATTGACCTATATGGTTGCAACGTCTCCTGTTGCAGGATATTCAGACGAAGAGTAAGGTACCGTTAGGGTCGCGAGTCTGCACTCAGCATCGCCATTGGGCTATGATGGGACTCATCGTTATTTTCTGCTACTTTTCGCTGTTTGATTGAATAAAAATAGCCAAGTGCTATGCAGATTGTTTTATTTTATACATTCTGGACCATACGTTGTAATAAATGAAGCACTTGCTATTCTGGTATTCATCTATACTGTGTGTGCTAGCGAGTTCGATCCAGGGACTAGCACGGTAAGCACAGAGACTCAAATCCTTCGAGGTTTGGTCATTACACATTCGTCGCGGATGCTATGCATAAAGGCCGTTAGGGCCTCGGCATCCGGACAGTCGACGATCTGGTTATTTTTAGTTAGGAATTTGGTCCAGAATTTCCTGGCTGACTCTCCGGGCTGTTGAACTATGTGACTTAAGTCATCGGCATCCGGAGGTCGGACGTATGTACCTTGGAAGTTGTCGCGGAAGGCGTCTTCCAAGTCCTCCCAGCTGCCAATAGAGTTTTCTGGCAGGCTGTTTAACCAGTGCCTAGCTGGTCCCTTGAGTTTTAGCGGGAGGTATTTGATGGCATGAAGATCATCACCGCAGGCCATATGAATATGGAGAAGAAAGTCCTCAATCCATACCGCGGGATCTGTTGTTCCATCATATGATTCGATATTCACGGGTTTAAACCCTTCTGGGAATTCGTGTTCCATTACTTCATCAGTGAAGAAGAGGGGGTGTGCGGCGCCTCTATATCGGGCCAAGTCGTGATGTAGCTCGGATGGAGTCCATTTGCGGTTTTCGGCCCGGACGTGGTTATGCTTGTCACGTCTGGCTAGATAGCCGTCTTCGCGCGCCAGAGCACGCCCCCGCGATCCGTAGATCGATCTGGTCTGACCTGTTCTATTTTCCAGGTCATGCCGAAGGTCGTATGTATATCCCCGAGCTGTTATGTCTCTACCTTTACGGCGAGGTGGTATGGGCTGGTGTTCGGCTTGAGTTGCCGTTTTGTCCCGGCCACGTGGTGGTCGGTCAGCCGCGTTACGCGCTGATGGTACGGGGTCCAGTGCCTCGTCGTCGAATTGAGGTAGAAGTTTACGCTTCGGGTAACTTTTGATTGGGCGCTCGAGGCCGTATTCCACGGCTGCTAGGACATTAGTCCACCTGTCATTGAGTAGATCTTGATCAGCTTGAAGCTACTGCTGCTTCTTTTTTAGGCTCCTTGCAGTGGCTATTAGCCGGCGCTTAAAGCGCTCCTGCTCGAGAGGTTCCTCAGGCACGATAAAGTCTTCGTTGCCGAGGCTCACCTCATCCTCGGAGAGTGGAAGATAATTGCTGTCCTCCGAGTCTTCGTTTACGGCCTGTTCATCAGGGCTAACTTGCCCATCTTCCCGATCGTCCTGTTCGTGGTTGGCTCGACGGGTTCTTCTTCGTCTTCGGCGTCGTCCGGAGTATTGTTGTCTCTCGTGCCGGTATTGCTGTCTTTTCCATCGCGTGATTTAGAGCGGCGCCGCTAACGTCGGCGCTTTGGTTGTATCTCAGGAGGTTTATCCTCAACTGTATTCTTCTCATTATCGCCGTTACCCTCTTTGGGTGTATCCACCATGTACACGTCATACGAAGAGGTGGTCGTCCAGCGTCCGGTAAACGGCGGGTTTTGGGCCTGCTCCTCTCCGGCATCGTCGTCCATACCGTCGATGTCTTTGGAGCCGTAATCGAGCATGTCAGTTAAGTCCTCAACAGTGGCTATGAAGTGGGTGGTGGGTGGGACGTAAAATTCCCCGCTCTCAGCCCCTAGTCCAGGCTGGGCGTAGTTTGGACGTTGCTCCTCTATAATGACGAGGGATCGTATCAAGTACAGAGCCTCGCTTAAAGGCGAGGTTTGGCCAGGGAGAAGAGAGTCTATGGAGTATGGCGGGAAGGGGACTCCTTGGCCAAGCTCACACGATGCTGACTCTGAGGGTTCGGAGCTAGTGTCCGGAGAAGAGTCCGGCTTCATGATGGTTGCCAGCGACACTACTTCCTTCGGCTCTCCCGTACTGGGCTTAGTGACCGCAGATAGTCTGGCGGGCTCAGGAATCCCGTCTTCGGACCTGGCGATACGCTCCGGCTCTAAGGCCAGAGAAGAGGTTGGGGTCGTGAACCCTTGGAAGATCAAGTCTCCTCGGATATCACCGACATAGTCCAGATTCCCAAAACTAATCTGGTGACCTGGGGCGTAGCTGTCGATCTGCTCTAGATGGCCAAGCGAGTTGACCCGCAGTGCGAAGCCGCCGAATATGAAGATCTGGCCGGGGAGAAAAACCTCCCTCAGGGCGGCATTGTTGTAGATGACTGATGGAGCCATCGAACCTTCTGATGATGACACAGCGGAACTCTCAATGAAAGCACCAATGTCGGTGGCAAAACCGGCGGATCTCGGGTAGGGGGTCCCAAACTGTGCGTCTAAGGTCGATGGTAACAGGAGATGGGGGACACGATGTTTACCCAGGTTCGGGCCCTCTTGATGGAGGTAATACCCTACTTCCTGCTTGATTGATCTTGATGAATATGAAGATTACAAGAGTTGATATACCACGAGATCATAATGGCTAAACCCTAGATGTCTAGCATGTATGATTATGATCGCCTCTACGGACTAAACCCTCCGGTTTATATAGACACCAGAGGGGCCTAGGGTTGTACATAGTCGGTTTACAGAGGAAGGAATCTTCATATCCGAACGCCAAGCTTGCCATCCACGCAAAGGAGAGTCCCATCCGGACACGGGAGGAAGTCTTCTATCTTGTATCTTCATGGCCCATCAGTCCGGCCCACATCACATAGCCCGGACGCCCGAGGACCCCCTTAATCCAGGACTCCCTCACTCTACAACATGCATGGCACACGGAATTACAGGATTCTAGGATTTTGAAATATGAGCACAGGGATGGCTGGGAAATGCAGATGCTCCTCCAACACACCACAAGGTGTGGTCCTATGAAAATAACAGTCGATTGAAAACAAATAGGTCAGGCAATTTTTTCTGCACAGTCCGATGTACAAAGAACGGGCAGATCGCCTTCATCTACCTCCAACCAGTCAGTGTTACGATCTTCCTCGAAATGCCGGCGACCACCGGCCCAGTCCCCTACCTCCGCCCTCCCCTCGACCTCACCGCACCGCCCCAACCATCCCTTCAAGCCCCGCCGACCTCCAGATCGGGCGCAAGCAGCTCCTGCGCCCCACACCCCTATGATAGACACTGATGCGCCGCTTCCCCGGCGAACAGGCGGACTAGGTGCTCCGCGCGCCTAAGCGGGGCTGCTTCTTTTAATTGCGATTCGACTAACCCTAAATTGAAATCCAGGCGGGCTACTGACCTCTAACAAAGGTGAAATAGTAAATGGGAGGAAGCCTTGTGCATTTAGTATCACAAAGAAGATGCAGTATGAAGCGCTCAACTAGTTTCTTTCGTGGGATGAATACGGTGTGAGCAGAGACGTAAGATTTGCACGAATAAGGGAAGAGGAGTACCTCTTTCTCTTGGCAGTGTTTTGTCCTCCTTCTATTTTTCCAACGATCTTCTTGTGGTTCGCTGGAAACGAGAAGTTGTTGAGGACGGTGGAGCCTTGGACGAACCCATGGAAAAGTTGTTGAGTGTGGTGCGGTAGCCGTCTGTCGGCGGCGGGGAACCAGATTCGAGGCGGCAAACGATGGCGTAGTGGGAACAGCTCCGGTGCGGTGGACGATTGCGACAGTGCAGCGGCAGTGGTGAGGCGCATGACGGCGTGGTCGAAGTGGTTCTGGTACGGCGCACGTCAGCGTCGGCGTCGTGGAGGCAGCTCTGCCTCGGCTTCAGCTGCTAATTCCTTGAAGGCGTTGCGGTTGCGGTTGCGTTGGACGACGACGTCGGGGTACCGGCTCCGACATGACGGAGGAGGGTGGCGGTGGATTGGGCGCGATGGGGTGGAGGACGAAGGAGGCTGGGGTTTCGCGGCTGGTGGAGAGGGTGTTTTGGCGCCCACGGAGTATGAATGGGGAAACGGAGGGAGGAGGGGAGAACTAAGGGTGAACAATGTTTCGGTTTGGGATGCGCTTGTTTGAAATTTGGGGAAAGTTACGAACTTTACCCCCATCTAAAATTTCGGACATATTACGCGTTGGGGGTAGGGCAGTAATCTCAGGTGTCCCAAATGGTGGGCGAGATAGATTTCGGCCGAGCGCATGGGTGTTTAGGCACCCACGGCGTATGAATGCTTCTCGGAGGCGGTTGAGACTGGCGTCTTGGTGAAGTTACAAACCTACCCCGGTTTAGACCTTTGGACATCGGGCCGATAGGCTACACGTGCTAGAGTTAGGAAAGTAATTTCCTACCACCAAACATTAGTCTTGCGCGGTTTCGGTGACCAGAGGTTTATTTGGCGCTTCGTTCAATATTTGGGAGCACAAGCATTAACGTTTTCGGTTCCCTTGAATTGAACTTTCAGGATTTGTCAAACTTCATAAATCTTTACTCTTGAAAATCCTAAAACTATGAATATTTTGGAATGGAGGGGGTACATTTGAATATATATTGTACACGAGTATATATTAAAAAATATGCAACTTACCTCGGTTCATGCATGGTTCCAGATATAATCTCCTTGGTTTCAAAAAAAATAGTTAGACAGGCGTATGAATATATAGCATGTTCAAACACACAACAAAGATTGATGCCCCCTTTTAGATTTGATTTACAAATGCCATTATCTCGGGTTCAAATAGATGAATGCACTTCCTATGAATTCGAATCTTCGAAACCCCCTTTATGTTGAATTCAACATGTATTCTATTTCGTAGATAGCAATTTGGAATGTATCCATGTAAGTGACAAATGTATAAAGTGCTTCACAGTAACAACATGGAGTACACTAATTAATGTTTATATATGAATTGCAAGCAATGCATTGCCTGTATTTCAAACCGCTCTCACTCTATGGATCGATAATATTAAATAAACACATGCACATGCCAGAATTCAATATAGTATGGGTGTCTGATAGACCGATTTTCGTTCATACGCAAATTGCAAAATTCATGGTCTCATCCAAAAATAATAATGCCATTTATATTTTAATTTAATGCATAGAACTGCCTTTTATAGATGCACTATGCCTCGGCCCGTTCTCACAAACGCGCTATATATCTCTCTATCTAATGCATAAGTGCACACAATTTATATACATCGGCATTTCTCTTTCACGCATGCTAACAATCTCTCCCGGGGTGTCGGGGTGTCTCACGCACACTCTCTCTCTGTATCTCTCTCTTTCTGACTACTATGTACCACTCTTTTCACTAATCTCAGTTGGAAAACAATATTTCTCTCACATGCATATATACACATGCACGGTCTCTACTAGCCCTCTATACACACATATATGTGCCTACGTGTCTCCCGTATGCACATTATCTTTAGGCCTCTCTAGCACACATTACCCCCCCCCCCAGACACACCTCTCTCTTAGTAGTTGGCAGATATGATTCCATGAGATCATTCGGTAGGATATCCCTGACTGTTAGGCTGGATGGTAATACGAGGCAAAGTTTTACCCAAGTTCAGACCCTTGCAGTTGAGGAAAAAGCCTACTCCTGGTAGTGTATATTAGTGATAGGGGTGTGTACAAAGTACACGTGAATACCATGCATTGTGTGTGTGTGTGTATACTATCGACGAACTAGCCCCCAGGCTTCTATAACATACTCGGGGCCTAGGGTTACAAATCATATATAGTCAGCTTATCACCAGCGGGGATAGAGTCCTCCATGACTCTGGTAGCTTCGTGTTGTACGCCGAGTGCTCCACATGGGTCTTCGTATAATGCGTCTCGGTCCAACCTATGTGGCACAGGATGGAACCGACCCATGAGTCCTCATGTTGACCCACCACAACTAGAAATGATGTGCCAACCCCAACTAGAAATGATGTGCCCACCACACCACACACCCAATCGGCCACTAAGAAAATAAGCATATACAATAGTACAATGTTATACATGAAAGTTACTTGCATGGTGCATCCAAAAATATTTGTTCTGCATTGTGAATGTTTATATTTTCTCCTAAAATATTAGTCACGGGAAAGAGAAACGAAGGGCATATCTCTCCTTGTCTCCACCGGACACCCCCTCTACACCACTTTCACGTACACACACAAACTATCTCTCGGCCCTCTAGAAGTATGCATGCCCATGACACATTTACGCGTGACGGTAACTGTATTTCAAGCGAAAGCACTATACGGTCGGTGGACTTGAAAATATGCTCATTACGGTCACCGTATACATTCTCGTGGTGATCATACGGTATCTTGCTCATGATACGTCCCCGTATTTTGTTGATGACACTGACGGACATTGTATTTGATGCATGCTCCGTATTTTGTTGACGACACTTATGGTCATTGTATTTGAAGCGAAAGCATGATATGGTCACTGGACTTCAGAATAAGCTCATCACGGTCAGCACATACATTTTGTGGTGCTAACCAAACTGTGGTTGGATCTTTAGGAGAACGGTGGTTTCTCGAGCCCACCAGGGTTAAAGTCCTAGTGCTCGCATTTATCCTGGGTCAATTTCAGTATTTTTCCGGCGATGTGCGTTCAGTGGGAGGAGACGTTCCACTCGACTACGAGGCACCTATGGTGAGTTCGTAAAATCTCAAGATCATATGCTGGCTCACTCTCTCGAAGGTGCTCATAGGGGTAGGGTTTGCGTGTGTGCGCTTATAGCGGTGAGTGCTTGCGCGTATATATGAGTGCTTGCGTCTGTACCATGTTAAAAAAATACATGTCGTGATTATACGGTCATTGGCTCACCGCACAACTCCCTATTTTGTTGATGACACAATCAATTGACCAGTCAAACATTCCACGTGGCGCAACTAGTGTTGCACCATCGGGGCGCGTAACCATGGGGCCCACCTGTCAGCGTGTATATGAAAGAAAGAAATGGTAGTTTGAGTCTATACTGTGTTAATAAAATACATTTTATGGTGATCATACGGTCACTGGCTTTCAAGACCGCACCCGGGTAATGATGATCAGCTTATGTTGTGCTTATCTTACTCATGCTTTTGTACTAACATTTTGTCCTTTCAGTGCTCAAGCAAAGCTCAGCAAGAGGGCGAAGAAAAATAAACCGGTCGAAGAGCCGGTCTTGACTGAACCGGAGGCTTATGCTCATGAGCCGCCATCTGCCTCAGCTCCTGAAACCACCGCTCCAACTGACGAGCAAGTCATAGAGGGTTCTAATAACCTGGAGATCCCCAGCCCAGCTCAACCGGCCGATGACCCAGACGTTGTAATCACCCGGATAGAGTTTGTCGAGCCGGGGAGACCCACTGTGCTGGCTAAATGCTCTGCCAAGGAAGAACTGCTGGAGCGCCGCAGGGCCAGACTGGATACCACTGACTATGCTAACTTGAGCATTGGAGACATTGTTTCTGGTTACATTGGTCAAGTGCACAACAGCCGGGACCTGGAGATTCACATGGTGAAGCAGATACAACAAAAATCTGAGGTACAACTCTCTTGCTTACTCCATAGTCATCCTTACCATGCTAGCCCCCAAGTCTATTACTTATGATAGAATATGTTGTAGACTTAACTTCCGGCTTACCTTCATGAACCGGCAAGTATAAATAGAATCTTTCAGCATACATTAGCCCCCAAGTGCCAAGTGTCTTTGCTTGCAAAGTGCTTGGGACTTTAATGTTGCATGATAATTACTCAAACTGTAACCCGGAATTTGTACAGGCTGCCTGCAGGAAATTTGAATCTGAAATCTCTGAGCTGAAGAACCGCCTAAAGACTCAGGAAACTAAGACCCGGAAGGTCAATGCCAAATTTGAGTTCAGTGTTGCTGCGCAAGAAAAACTGAAGAAGAAATTTGAAACAGAAAGAAAGACTTGGGACGAGGAGAAAACTGCCTTGCTCAGCCGGGCCGAACAAGCGGAGGTTGCTCTGATTGAGAGAACGGCCGAACTCTCCGGCTTAAAACGCCATGTGTCACAGATGGTCTCCGCAATCTTTGGTAAGTCATTCTGCAAGCTTTTAACAAGTTTACATTCTTTATGTCTCATAAGTCCCACCATTGCCATCAGCTTACCTGACTTTGTTATACAGGTCCCAGAAGCTCCAACCTTAATCAGAATGTTCTGACCAAGCTGAAGGCTGTTTACACCTTGGTGGAGCAACTCTACACCGGGTCACAGCGTGCTTTAGCCGTTGTGGCTCTGTCCAATGAGGTTCCGACTCACCTGGCAGACGTACTCAGGTGGCTTGCCATTCTTCCTCAGCGCTTCCAAGAGCTAAGACGGGCCTCTGCAAGATCCGGAGCTATAGCTGCTCTGAGCCGGGCCAAGGCTTTTCTCCCGGAGCTAGACCCAGCCGACATCGCTCTTGGATACCCCAGCCTGAAGGAAGACGGGACCCCCTTCGACCAGAAAGACTTTGCTGCCTGTGTGAAAAGCGTACGCCCGGTGTCTACCATGATTCGGAATGACACAGATCTTACCAAGTATCAGCCGGGCTATGACGCGGAGAATCAGAGGATCGCAACTCCACGCTATGAAGCAATCAGCCTGATCCCGCCGACTCGTAAGCACACCTTCGCCCCAGAAGTTGACCCGGCCGGGTTAATTGATGATGAGGCTCAATTTGAAGCTTTGAGCGGCATTGACTGGAAATCATCAACCTTCCAGGTCATGGGAACAGCCGGAGGAGCGGAGAGGGATGAGCCGGAAGCTTCGACCCAACAAGCACCTTGATTTTTTAGGCGGCTCATGGTTACACCTTAAAAACAACGCCTCACCTTTTGGACTCGGGGAGTCTTGTAATAGAGTAGGACAAATACTTAATTTTGTCGTGCCATCATGCACGTGTTGAATTCTTGACTCCATTGAAGCTGCTTCTTTATATTCCTCCGGGTTATGTTTGATCATTCACTTTCCTTAAGCTTAAAGAGCTGTCTTTAATTGTCCTGCATAGGAAAACAAATCACAAGTCTCCAGGCGGCTTACCGCATGGAGAATCACATGTTTTACATATAACCCAAAATATGAATCAAGGTCATAAGAGACCGGCTCTCGATTATATCTTCGAGATAACCATAAGAGCATACCTGCCAGCCTTCAAGTACACTTCCAGTTTATGTGACCCAAATAATGAGGTTGAGAACTCAAGTCCGGCTCAATAGCATCAATAATGCTTATTGTATGCTATCAACATTGTTAATCTAATTTAAGCCGGCAGAGTAAGAACCTCCCTTGCACACTGTTGATATGATCAAAAGAACTTATTGCAAACCAAAAGATCCAAACTTAGGGGCTTCTGGTTCGAATACGACCAGAGAACCGTCCCAAAGGGGTTAAGCTAAGATTCGAATGCGATCATATAGCCCCCAGTGGGTTTGCCGTTGCCGATCAAGAGGGTACCGACAGCTATGTTCTCTTTGGTTCGAATACGACCTATGTTTGAACAGGAAGCCCCCAAATGACCTTAAGAGTTGTTTAACGACGCTGATTCGAATACGATCCACGTCAGTTCCCAAAGGGTGTTAAGCTATGATTCAAATATGATCAAGAAAAACTCCCCAATGAGCTCGGCAATTTGCCAATCAAGTGGGTATCGACAGCTATGTTCTCTTTGGTTCGAATACGACCTATGTATGAACAGGAAGCCCCCAAGTGATCATATTGTTAACAGCTAGATTCGAATACGATCATAAGCCGGATCCACCTCCATGTAATGTTGTAATGGAAATAACACATTTACCTTTGGAGGAGAAAAGGACAGAGGTCCTCCTTTATTATTTATCATAATAGATACATGGCTATAGAAATATGTACATTATGAGAGCCGGTGGCTCAAGTGTAGTAAGGCCGAAGCTGAGCTACGTTCCATGGCCGACGGGTCTCTTCCTCCGACTTACGTGAATCTTTGTGCTCCCGAACATCGATAAGGTAGTATGACCTGTTGTGCAAGTTCTTGCTGACCACAAAGGGCCCTTCCCAAGGCGGGGATAACTTGTGTGCATCTGTCTGATCTTGGATGAGCCGGAGCACCAGATCACCTTCCTGGAAGACCCTGGACTTAACCCGGTGGCTGTGATAGCGGTGCAGGTCTTGTTGGTAAATCGCCGAGCGAGCTGCTGCCACATCACGCTGTTCGTCCAACAAGTCAAGAGCATCTTGGCACACCTGCTCATTATCCGCCTCCACATAAGCCGCCACTCGAGGCGAGTCATGACGGATGTCGCTAGGGAGGACTGCTTCTGCTCCATAAACCAGGAAGAAAGGCGTGTAACCTGTAGACCTGTTAGGAGTAGTATTAATGCTCCATAACACGGAGGGTAACTCCTCTACCCAACAACCCGGTGTCCGTTGCAAAGGGACCAAAAGCCGGGGCTTGATGCCCTTCAAGATCTCCTGATTAGCTCTCTCAGCTTGACCATTGGATTGAGGGTGAGCCACTGATGAAATATCAAGTCGAATATGCTCGCGTTGACAAAACTTCTCCATGGCTCCTTTAGATAGATTGGTACCATTGTCAGTTATAATGTTGTGTGGAAAACCAAAGCGAAATATCACCCTCTTCATGAACTGAACCGCTATGGCTGCGTCACACTTACTAACTGGCTCTGCCTCAACCCACTTTGTGAACTTGTCAACCGCCACCAAGAGATGGGTCTTCTTATCCATAGATCTTTTAAAAGGCCCAACCATATCAAGCCCCCAGACCGCAAATGGCCAAGTAATTGGAATCATCCTCAATTCTTGAGCCGGCACATGAGCCCGTCGCGAGAACCTCTGACAACCGTCGCATTTACTGACCAAGTCTTCTGCATCAGCATGAGCTGTCAGCCAATAAAAACCATGACGAAAAGCCTTGGCCACAAGGGATTTTGAGCCGGCATGATGGCCACAATCCCCTTCATGAATTTCACGTAAAATTTCTTGACCTTCCTCAGGGGAAACACAACGCTGGAAAGTTCCAGTAACACTGCGACGATGCAGCTCGCCATTGATAATGACCATTGACTTAGACCGCCGGGTTATTTGTCTGGCCAAAGTTTCATCCTCAGGCAAATCTCCCCGGGACATGTAAGCCGAGTATGGTACTGTCCAGTCTGGGGTGATGTGGAGAGCCGCCACCAACTGTGTCTCCGGGTCAGGAACAACCAAGTCTTCCTCTGTAGGCAACTTGACAGAAGGGTTATGCAAAATGTCCAAGAAAGTATTACGCGGCACCGGCTTTCGCTGAGAACCCAGCCGGCTTAAAGCATCAGCCGCCTCGTTTTTCCTGCGATTGATGTGCTCTACTTGGTAACCCTGAAAGTGTCCAGCAATGGCATCAACTTCGCGGTGATAAGCCGCCATGAGAGGGTCCTTGGAATCCCACTTGCCTGACACTTGTTGGGCCACTAAATCTGAGTCGCCAAAGCACCTTACCCGGCTCAAGCTCATCTCCTTAGCCATCCGATGACCATGGAGCAAGGCCTCGTACTCAGCTGCATTGTTAGTACAGGGAAACATCAACCGTAGCACATAGCAAAACTTGTCACCTCGAGGGGAAGCTAATACAACTCCAGCCCCCGAGCCCTCCAATTGCCTAGATCCGTCGAAGTGTATAGTCCAGTATGTATTATCCGGTTTCTCTTCAGGCACCTGCAGCTCTGTCCAATCATTGATGAAATCCACCAATGCTTGAGATTTGACAGCAGTGCGTGGCACGTATTTCAGACCATGAGGCCCAAGTTCTATAGCCCACTTAGCCACTCTCCCTGTGGCTTCTCTGTTTTGGATGATATCTCCTTGGGGAGCAGAACTAACCACAGTGATAGGGTGACCCTGGAAATAATGCTTAAGCTTCCGGCTTGCCATGAATACCCCATAAACAAGCTTCTGCCAATGTGGATACCGTTGCTTGGACTCAATGAGCACTTCACTGACGTAGTAAACCGGCCGCTGAACCGGATACTCCTTACCCTCTTCCTTGCGCTCCACCACCACAGCCACACTGACAGCTCGTGTGTTAGCGGCTACATACAGCAATAAGGGCTCCTTGTCAACAGGAGCAGCAAGAATTGGGGGCTCAGCCAGCTGTCTCTTCAAATCCTCAAAAGCAGCATTGGCAGCATCATTCCAGACAAAGTCATCTGTTTTCTTCATCAACTGGTACAGCGGCATGGCCTTTTCACCCAAACGGCTTATAAACCGGCTTAAAGCAGCGATGCGACCCGCCAGACGCTGGACGTCGTTTATACACGCCGGCTTAGCCAGAGAGGTGATTGCCTTGATCTTTTCCGGGTTAGCTTCAATGCCTCCGTGAGAAACCAGAAAACCCAAGAGCTTGCCTGTAGGAACACCAAAAACACACTTGGCCGGGTTAAGCATCATCTTATAGACCCGGAGATTATCAAAGGTTTCTCTCAGATCATCTATCAAGGTCTCCTTCTCCCTGGATTTAACCACGATATCATCCACATAAGCATGAACATTGCGCTCAATCTGGTTATGAAGACAATTCTGCACGCAACACTGGTAAGTCGCCTGTGCACTCTTGAGCCCAAAAGGCATAGATACATAACAGAAGGCTCCAAAAGGAGTGATGAATGCTGTCTTCTCCTGGTCCTTAACTGCCATTTTAATCTGATGATATCCAGAATAAGCATCCAAAAAGCTTAAGCGCTCACAACCCGCCGTAGCATCAATAATTTTATCAATACGGGGGAGAGCAAAAGGATCAGCCGGACAAGCTTTGTTTAGATCCGTGTAGTCCACGCACATCCGCCAGGTGCCGTTTTTCTTGAGCACGAGCACCGGGTTAGCTAACCATTCTGGATGAAAAACTTCAACGATAAACCCGGCCGCCAAGAGCCGGGCTACCTCCTCACCAATGGCTTTCCGCCTCTCCTCATTAAAACGCCGGAGGAATTGCCTGACCGGCTTAAACTTCGGATCAATATTGAGAGTGTGCTCAACGAGTTCTCTAGGTACACCCGGCATGTCAGAAGGTTTCCAAGCAAAGATGTCCCTGTTCTCACGGATGAACTCGATGAGCGCGCCTTCCTATTTCGGATCCAGATTGGCACTGAGGCTGAATTCTTGAGATGAGTCACCTGGAATAAAGTCAACAAGTTTAGTCTCATCAGCAGACTTAAATTTCATTACCGGCTCATGCTCCGTGGTTGGCTTCTTCAAAGATGTCATATCTGCCGGGTCAACATTGTCCTTGTAAAACTTCAACTCCTCTGTTGCACAAACAGGTTCAGCGTAAGCCGCGTCACCTTCCTCACACTCCAAGGCTATCTTTTGGCTGCCATGAACCGTAAAGGTCCCATTGTGACCCGGCATCTTGAGCTGCAAATATACATAACATGGCCGTGCCATGAACTTGGCGTAAGCCGGCCGCCCAAATAAAGCATGATACGGGCTTCTTATCTTAACCACCTCAAAGGTTAATTTTTCCGCCCTGTAGTTGTACTCATCTCCAAAAGCCACTTCCAGCTCGATCTTACCAACTGGATACGCCGACTTACCAGGCACCACACCATGGAAAACAGTATTGGACTGGCTGAGATTCTTATCAATCAATCCCATACGACGGAAAGTCTCATAATAGAGGATGTTGATGCTGTTGCCTCCGTCCATGAGCACTTTAGTGAATTTATATCCCCCCACCTGAGGAGCCACCACCAGGGCCGGGTGACCCGGATTATCAACCCGGGGAGGGTGATCTTCCCTACTCCACACAATAGGCTGCTCAGACCATCTTAAATAGCGTGGAACCGCCGGCTCAACAACATTCACAGCCCTCTTATGAAGCTTCTGATCTCGCTTGCACAGACTGGTGGTAAACACATGATACTGTCCACCATTGAGCTGCTTTGGATTGGTCTGGTATCCCCCCTGCTGCTGCTGATGACCCTGGCCGGACTGCTGATTAAAGCCCCCTTGAACATTCTGAGGATTGGAATTTGAGCCGCCGCCCGGGCCATGAAAGCCGCCGGCGCCTGAGCCGCCGCCCGGGCCATTGTTGCCATTAAAAGCATTGGAATTCTTAAAGGCCTTCATGATTGTGTAATCTTTCCATAGATGTGTAGCCGGCTTCTCCCTAGAGCCATGCCTTGGACAAGGCTCATTCAACAACTGCTCAAGCGTCGGGCCGGACCCGCCGGCTCGGGGAGGTGGCCTCCCCTTACGTCGCTGGTTGTTACCTTGTGAGCTAGCGTTGGCCACAAACTCTATGCTGCCATCAGCCTTACGCTTGCTACCTCCTTGGTTCACCGGGTTATGCTGAGGACCCTTGCCATTGCCGTTCTTCTTCCCTTCCCTGTCCTTTCATCATCCGACGCAGGGTCCTTGGTACTATCAGAGTCGGCGTACTTGACGAGAGCCGCCATCAGCGTACCCATATCATTGCAATCGCGCTTGAGCCGCCCAAGTTTCATCTTCAGGGGCATGCAACGACAATTCTGCTCCAACATTAAGACTGCAGAGCCGGCATCCATCTTATCAGATGAATGTATTATCTCTTTGACCCGGCGAACCCAATGGGTTGTAGACTCACCCTCCTGCTGCTTACAGTTAGTCAAATCCACAATGGACATAGACTGCCTACAGGTATCTTTGAAGTTTTGGATGAACCGGGCTTTTAGCTCAGCCCAAGACCCGATAGAATTCGGTGGCAGCCCTTTCAACCAAGTGCGGGTAGTCCCATCTAACATCATGGTGAAGTACTTGGCCATTGCCGCTTCACTGACCTCCAGCAACTCCATAGCCATCTCGTAACTCTCGATCCATGCTCCGGGTTGCAAATCAGCTGTGTAATTAGGCACTTTCCTTGGCCCTTTGAAATCCTTGGGCAGACGTTCGTTACGGAGAGCCGGCACCAGCCAAGGAACACCTCCAGTCCTCGTAGGTACACCCACGTCGATGGAAGCCATCGGATAAGCCGGGGGTGGCTGGTAAGCCGTCAACTGAGGCACCTGCTCCGCCTCTTGCCGTGCTCTGTCTTGGTCTACCGCGTGAAAGGCTCCGTTATGAGCCGGACTGTGGCCTGGAGGCAAATCACGGTGTCGGACGTTGCTAGAGCCGGTCGCTGAGACCATATGCCTGCTATAACTCGGGCTCCGGCCTGGACGAGGGGTTGAATAAATCCTGTCCCGGCTATATGAGTATGCCTCCTGTTGCGCCAGAGCCGTCTGAAGAAGCTCTCTGACCCGGCGGGTTTCAACCGCCGTCGGAGAGTCGCCCTCAATTGGGAGAGCCGCCAGCCGCGCCGCCGCGGCGACCATGTTTTCCAACGGGTTGGCATAATGACCCGGTGGTATTGGCACGTACTGAGGCGGGGTAGCGTTCACCCGGGGAGGCCCCATCACTTGGGGCTGAATTGGCGTTCCAGCCCCGGGCGCCATGATCTCTGGCGGGTTACTAGGCCCTGCACCAGGCGTGTTGAAGAGGTTTCGAGGATCGTAAACCGGAGGGAGTCGAGATTGGGCCTTTCGATGCCTCCTTCTCATGACCTCATTGGACGCGTTCTGATCCATCGTGAGCCGGAAAGATTGCGCCTGAAGCAGCTAAGTCTGGGCATCGAGAGCCGCCCTCTCCGCAGCCATCCTGAGCCCTTCCGCTACCAGGTCCTCCTTGGCCTTTGCTAGATCCAACCTTAACTGTGCCACCTCTGCATCATGCTGAGCTTGATCCGCCGGGGCGACCATAGCGGTTAACAGGGCCGTCATCTTGTCTGTGAGATCCATCAGCACCTGAGCCGGCGAGGGCACAGGGCTTCCTGCGCCGGCGGTGGGGTTTTGAACAAGTTGTGCGCCAGCCATGAAGATTCCAACCCGGCTCGGCGGCTCAAAGGGGTCCAGAATACTGTCACCATTGGAACAACCCCTGAGTCTGCCATCTTGAAGTTGATACAACGAGTTTGATTCATCCGTGGACGACTCACCGTCAGAGCAGGCGGCCGTCTCATCACCAGATCCAGATCCTTCAGAGAGCTCTCCATGGACGCATCCCATGAAAGCACGCTTCAAGGCAGGCAAAGTCCGGGCGGGTCGTACACGCTGAGCCGTCTCGATGAGATCGGCGCCGAGGTCCGGCTCAGGGCCCGGCTCACCAATCTTGCCAATAAAGACATGGATTCCGCCGAAGGGGACCCGGTACCCGTACTCAACTAAGCCGGCGTCGGGGCCCCAATTTGCATCGTCGATGTAGAGCTTGCCGCGACGACTCTTGGTCATCCGGCCCACAGCGTATCCCTTGAGCCCTTCGAAGCTGCCCTTCAAGAACTCAAATCCACCGTGCGCTGGCCCCACGGTGGGCGCCAACTGTCGTGGAATTGTCACGGCAGATGTCCTCGTGCAAGGACTTAGTCGTGGAGCCATCGCCACTAGGAAGCTTAAAGGGGTTAAACGGGACAAGGAACACGAGGGTTATACTGGTTCGGCCCCTTGCGGTGAAGGTAAAAGCCTACGTCCAGTTGAGGTGGTATTACTTAGGGTTTCGATGATCAGGGAGCTTAATTGCTATGCCCGGCTCTCGATCTGTTGTTTCTCGTCTTGAACCGCCGTCGGGTCGTCCCCTTATATAGAGAGGTTGACGCCCCGCGGCTCTCAGAGTCCCGGCCGGCTTATAACAGTATCCGGCTCGGACTCTTATCTACTCTTGCCTTACATTACAAGTCTTGCCATAATGGCGGTTTATCACTACGGGCCTTAAGCCGCCTCCGGGTCTTAAGCCCACTATTGATCCGCCATCCTCTATCCTGGTATTGGGCTTCACGTGATGATCATTATAACGTAACCCGGCCCCTCCTGGGCGGGTGAATCTAATGGTCATATCCTCAACAACACCCGCGCGGGTACACGGTGGAGCTCATCTCTGTACGAAAAGGCAGCCCACGTGGTAATTTGACACGTGTACTGGTTGTCCACTTGATGGAGGATCGTCTACCATGGGTGAACAAACAAACTGCGACTTGACGCGTTATGTTAAAAAAGAGGAAAACCATGTGGGGCCTAGCTTAGAGGCAAGGTTCTATACACTCGAGATGCTCTGTACGTATTACTTTTGATGTGTCCCGTCAACTCGCAGAACGAGGAGAAGCTTGCTTACTACACCGTCTCCCCCGCCCACGGGCGCGGTGGCTCGCAGGACGAGGTGAAGCTTGCTTACTACTACCTCCTTCCTGGTTTATTGGTCCCCATTCTATATTGAGTCAAATTTTGACTATAGATTGAACTAACAAAACGTTCTTGCATGTTACCAAAAATTATATCATTGAAAACTATGTTGAAATATGAATCCAACGATATAATTTTTGTTGACATGCATTAACATTTTGTTAGCTAAATATTTGGTCAAAATTTGGTACGAACTACAAACGTGACCTATAAACCAGGACAGAGGTAGTAGTACTACGCCTTACGCCCGCTCCCTCGCCCACGCGCGCGGTGGCTCCTAGGACGAGGAGAAATTTTTACTACTCCCTCTGTTTACTCCTCGTCCCTACCTTGGTTAGAGAGATTATCATATTGTTTGGAATATATGTCTTTTAGTAGTAGTAGGAATAGTACAGTGGTATATAGGAGTAGTACTACTACAGAAATTTCCTGGGAGTCCGTGGTGCAGCAAGCTACCCTAGGCTATGTTACTACTCCCTCCTTTCCAGTTTATGGCTCAATTTCAAAATCTCCCCAACCAAGGTGGACGGTGAGTGGTGGAATTAATTTCGTAGTTTGCACAAGTAATGTACGCTCCTTTTTCTCAAGAAGTTATGTTTACCAAGGCATTATTTAGAATGGATGCATGCATGACCACTAAATTTTCATGAACTTCTACATGCATTGATGAGTTTTCTCTTGACAATGTTTGCATCGGGTGATTTAACGCACCTCGAAATCCAACATGTGATGGTACTACTACTACTAGTAGAATTGAGACTTATAAAACGGAAAAACAATTTTTTTAGACGAGGCCTATATACCGGAAAGGAGGGAGTAGTAAGTAGTATACTACCTCCATAGTGGGTACGTACTCCGTAAAATCAGATTTTTCCCAAAACTAAGTCGCTCAACCTTTATTTGCTTGTTTCCCTTCCTGCCTCGTTGCCTTGAACAGACTATGCCAAACTACCCTGCCTGTCGCGCGGGAAAAGACCCGCCCTCGCCTTTTTTTAGTCCAGGTTTGTATCGATGGATCGCGCGAACCAGCAGAAACCAAGTCATGTCTTGTACTCCTCCGTCAACGCTCGCTTTCATGAATTATGTACTTCCTCTCGCCGACATGTGGGACATACAACAACTGGGTTGACGTGTCATGCACCAAATAACAATGCAGAACAGCAGGGGGACACACCCCAGTCGTACCGCCCCAGTAGTAATGAGCAATGAGACGTCAAATCACAATGCCGCACCTTCCTAGACGGACGAAGCAACCATTATTTCACACTTCGCTTCGCCATCATCTCCTTCAAGAAAACCACATAGTATTGCTTCTGCCATTGTTCTGCCTCAAGAGGGACACGCGCATCGCCTTGGTACATCATGACACATGGGACCGCATGACAGACCATGCTCCCCCGCCCATCGCTCGGTAAAATCACCTCATTTTTACTACTTCCTCCGTATCGGTTTACAGGGCATGCACGTCGTTCTAGGTTGAAAATTTAACTGGCTATATATATGATGAATAGTATATGCTTAGAAACTTCATCCGCTTAAGAATCGAATGATATACTTTTTGTGACATAGTAACTCATATTTAGTTAGTCAAATGGATGACCGAGAACTACGTGTGCGCCCTATAAACCGAGACGGAGAGTGTAGTATAGTATGTATCTTTTTAAATCAATATAGTCGGGATTCACCAAGGAGCAAAAGCAAGTGGTAGGCTGCTCCTGTCGTGTTGGCGTAGCAACTCAAGCAGGGTCAGTCCGCACACGAAATGGTGACACACTTAACAGGACCCCTTTGGCCGACATGTGGCTCATCCACCGTCTTGTTCCACGTTGATGCACCAAATTACAGTTCAGAGCAGCAGTTGGACTTGGGGGCACCCCGGTCGTAGCGCCACAGTAGTAGTAAATGAGCGATGAGGGGTCAAATCACAAAGCCCCACCTTCCTCGCATTAAGCTGGACGGACGAAGCAACCATCATTTCACTCTACGGAGCAAGAGCATAAAGAAAAAAGAAAACCAATGATGCATCGGCAGCTACCTAGGGCACCCTAGGGTAGGGGCCTCCACTGCAAATCCATTTTTTTAAAGCGCCTCCACTACAAATCCGCTTCTCCCTCGCCCTCTTGAAGAAAACCGATGATGCGTGCGGCGGTAGGGTTTGTAGGAGTACTACGGCGTTCGGGGCCACGTCATAGTAAACGGGAGAGGGATTGAGTTTGAGTCCATGCCTTAATATGTGTGGGCCGCTTGGTTTTATGGGAATGAGGCAGCATTTTGGGTCCGGGGACTAGTGGAGATATACGTACAAAAATTTGTGGACGTAGGTTTGACCGAAAGGCAATGATGCATGCGCCCTGCATTTTGATATACCCGCGACCGCGAATTTTTTTGCTACTCTACTCAAAACTAGTAAGGTACACATGCATTGAACGCATGAGATTTGGAAACCAAATTATGAATAAATACACACTATAGCATGTAAAGCTTTGAGTCATATATGCATGATGTAGATGTTCGTTTAGTTCTTATAGTTAATCTCATTCAAAATCAATTAGTTTTATAAAAAGGTTAAGATTCATGGGATTATGCATTGTAAAGCATAAAGTAAAAAACAAATAATGGCAATTCATTTAGGAAAAAAGTTTGGGCAATTATGATACGGAAGATTCTAGAACAAAGGAGAAGTGCTTGTGTTTTGGGAAAGCATGCACGACCCACATCTCTTATTGGTTGATATGTCATGAAACAAGAAACGAGGAGGGAGTTAATGTACCGTGCCAAAGTGTTTTGGGATTATTTGGTTTTCGGCAGATGACTTACACACCTAGACGGAGGGAGTACAAAGAGAAAAAATGAATTGCAGTTAAAAGAATGACATTTCTAACAAAAATGTGAATGTGAACTACATATGTGTGCACGTGACCAGCACATACATTGTCAATGAAAAATTTAATGCAAGAAATAACTTATGAGTAACATGCATGAATTGATGATGTGGTGCTTGCATGCATAGAGTAGAAAAAACAATGTGATTTATGACTTGCATGCATGACGTGTTCTTGTGCCATAGTTGCATGTCTAGGAAAAAAGCTACTAGTGGGTTGTACTAGCTATTTAGGAATAGAAGATGTATACATGGAAGTTGTAGGGAAAGAGATGACATGTATCTCAATTCCTATGAGTAGGGATTGGAAAAGAGATGTCATTTGGTTCACATCATAGGAACTTTTCTATTGAATCTAGAGATGACATGTATCTCAATTCCTACGAGGAGGGATTAGAAAAGAGATATCATTTGGTTCACATCATAGGAACTTTTCTATTGAATATACTCTAATGTTTATTTTCCTTTGAAATTATGGGAGTATAGGAATCCATCCATATGAACCAAGTGGCTCTAAAGCTATAAAAATGATATCATGTTTATTTCCTTTGAAATAACTACAAAAAAGACACATCCGTGACATTTTGGGCCGAACGAAATTTTTTCCTGTCATACTTATGACACTTCTATGACAATAATTGTGACAAAACCCGGTATCATCATAGATGTGGTGGGGTCCTACTTCTATGACAAAAAATCATGACAGAAAATGGGCTTTTCATCCTGGGCGGGCCGGAGACGCAACTGCATGACATTCTTTGGGCCGTCCATGACGGAAAAAAACGTGGTGGAAGCGAGGGCGCGGAAAATATCGGGGAGTCCCCGGTTACGGTGGGTGGTCGGGGGCCGAGCGATGCGCATTTCTCTCGTACGTACGCGCGTGTGTGCCAGGCATTGGGCTCTAACTGAACCCGAGCGATTGCACTGCAGGCTACGCATTACTGAACCCGAGCGTTCGATCGATGGCTGTGAACTGAACCCGATCGAGCGATTCCTTCGCTACTGATGCTAACTGAAGCCGATCGATGCTGCCTCTAGATGAACAGTGAGCGTTGCGCGCGGGAGGGGGGGTTTGGATGAACAGTTTCCGGTGGGGGTTGATGAACAGGACATCGTGGTGTTGCCTCTGGATGAACAGTACCCCGATCGATCGAGCCGGTTGGGGCTGGATGAACAGGACACCGTGGAGGGCAGGATGAACAGGACCACCCCGTGGAGGGCAGGATGAACAGTAGACGGTGGAGGGCTGGATGAATAGTAGCCCGTGGAGGGCGGGATGAACAGTAGCCCGTGGAGGGCTGTTGAACAGGAGCCTGTGGAGAGGGCTGGTTGATTAGTAGCTGGTGGAGTAGCGCGCGGTGGAGGCTGGATGAACAGGAGCCCGTGGATGAACAGTCGCAGATGGAGGCTGGAGGAGGTCGACGGTGGATGAACAGTAGCCCGTGGAAGCTGGAGGGGTCGACGGTGGAGATGATCAGTATCTCGTGGGGTCCCATTTTGCGGTACGCCACACCCCTCCTGATGAACAGGACCCCTGTTTCGACCGTAGCGCTCCAACACAAGTCTGTTTCCTTCGTTTTGCGGTATGCCACACCCCTCCCGATCAACAGGACCCCCGTTTCGACCGTTGGAGGTCCGTTTCCTCCGTTTTGCGGTACGCCAGACCCCTGCCGATGAATAGGATCCCGTTTCAAACGTGGCCGGTCGAACACAAGGTTGTTTCCTCTGTTCTGCGGTACGCCAGGCCTCGTTTCCATCGGCTGTTCCGTCCAAGCCCTCCCGATAAACACGACGACGCATTCCGTTCTGACCCAGCCGGTTGGCTCCCCATGAACACGACGACGACGCTATTTCTTCGTTCCGACCCAGCCATGTACACGAGCCCTGGCCGTACGTATGCGCGAGTAGGCGTTCGAGACCCTGCCCGTATGTACGTACGTGGCCGTATTTTCTTTCTTGAAAACTGGCCGCTGTACGTACGTGTACATGCTACGTGTGCGCCTCTACATCGACCAGTATGTACGTACACGTTCGCGACCAGAATGACAACGCTACGTACGCTTTGACCAGGTGGGTCCCGACTGTCGGGCACTTCCTTGCCTGCGAAGATGTAGCTGGTGGGTCCGAGCAGTTAGGTGGGCGAATCATTTTTTTGCCAGGACGCATTTCCTTGCGTGCGAAGATGTAGCTGGTGGGTCCCAGCAGTCAGGGGGAAATGTTTTTTTCGTGAAATATGGTGGCCCGTCCGATGGGTCCCCGCTGTCACGTGGAGGAATAATTATTTTGCGCGTAATAAGGAGGCACTTCCTTGCTGCGGCCGTGGACCAGCTGTCAGCCTCTCCACATACAGTCCACGTCCGATGGAAGCCGTTCCTTGACCATGTTGACCACGCTGCGCCGAGAGCACCAGGACAGTGGACGACGGCGAGGCCTAGGAAAGGGACGACGCGGAGCCGGGGAAGACGCGACAGTGGAAGTCTGCACGGAGAGGAGTACGACGGTTCAGTGGTTCGGCTGCGGTGTGAGGCTGACGTCGTCGCAGGGCCTGGCCAGCGGTGGGAATAGTAGGGGGCGGTGAGGCCTCCGCGGCAGCACAGCCGGCCACGGGAGGCAGGAGCATGCGGCATGACCGGCGCTGCTTTTGGTGGCTGGAGCAAAAAGACCAGAGGTTGAAGAAGCACTACGGCCGTTTGATGGACATCATACAGTCACTGGAGCTAGAATCATTCATATTGACTAAGTTGACAAAGCACTCCGTCCCCGTCAACTTAGTAGGCCCACAAGTCAGCCTCCCACCAAGGTGGGTCCCAACCAGCAGGGGGAGTATTCATTTTTTGTGCGTAATAAGGAGGCACTTCCGGTGGGTCCGAGCTGACAGTGGGGGGAACGTTTTTTTCACGCAATACGGTGGCCCGTCCGATGGGTCCCAGCAGTCAGGGGGGAAACATTTTTTTCATGAAATACGGTGGCCCGTCCGGTGGTCCCTGCTGTCAGGTGGAGGAATCATTATTTTCCACGTAATAAGGAGGCACTTCCTTGCTGCCATCATGGACCCAGCTGTCAGCCTCTCCACGTACAGTCCACGTCCGATGGAAGTCATTCCTTGACCATGTTGACCACGCCGCGCCAAGAGCACCAGGGCGTTGGACGACGGCGAGGCCCAGGAAGGGGACAGCGCGGAGCCGGGGAAGATGCGGCAGTGGAAGCCCGCGCGGAGAGGAGTACGAGGGTTCACTGGTTCGGTTGCGGTGTGAGGCTGCCATCACCGCAGGGCCTGGCCAGCGATGGGAATAGTAGGGGTGGTGAGGCCTCTGCGGCAGCATAGCCAGCCACGGGAGGTAGGAGCATGCGGCATGACCGGCGCTGCTTTGGGCGGCTGGAGCAAGAAGACCGGAGGTTGAAGAAGCACTACGGCCGTTGGATGGACATCGTACGGTCACTGCAGCTAGAATCGTTTATATTGACTAAGTTGACAAAGCCCTTGGTACGCGTCAACTTAGTAGTCCCACAGGTCAGTTTCCGAAATGGTGCGCCCCAGATGTCAGGGGGAGGAATCATTTTTTGGGCGGGTGAAGCTAGAATATCCGAGATTGAAGAAGAAGCACGGCATCCGTTGGATGGACATCCAACGGCCACTGGTGCAAGAACCGAGTGTTGACTATAAGTTGACAAAGCCTTGCATACGCATCAACCCTCTTTGTTTTTAGGGGACGCGTCAACTTAGTAAGGCCACAAGTGTGTGGCAGAGAACTTATAGCCCATTTGTGATTTGTAAGAATGTGTAGCCAATTTTTGAATTCTAATGGAATTTACTACAGCCTATTTACAGTTTGTTAAAAGTACAGACCATTTCAACCAACCGTTCAAAACAGAATTCAATAAAATTTCCCACATTTTGATGGGATCCGAAATACTTTTATCCCGAAATTTCTAGTCAGATTAAATACAATTTCAATATAAATTTATATTACGTAAAAATCCAACGAAACATTGCGCTCACAACAATTAATGAAATTAAAATTTTCAATATCCAAAAATAATATTTTATAAAGTAATTACGTGTTTGGTGCATTTTTTATAGTTACTGCCCAGTTTTTATAATTACATCCCATTTATTATTTCTTAAAGCCCATTTTCTTGTTAAGCCTAATCCATCCCTCCTAGGAAAGATTTGCAGCCTAGCGGGGCGGAGAATAACAACTTGACCTTGCCTGGGTATTCCTAAAAAAGTATAACTGGGCTAGCCATTTTCAGCTTGAAAAAAAATTAATATCTGGGCTGGATATCTGGCCTGGGCTAGACCGGCCACAGCCCGCCCAGTTAATAGCTGCAGCGATGTTTTCGTTGTTGTTCGGAGGAGAAAAATTAATATATGGGCTAAACATCGCTCAAGAAAAACTCTGCAGTGCTCACACCTCAAAAACACAAATACTGCTCGAGCTGCTTGGTCCTAGCTGTCGGCCGCTTCTTGTGCAATTCTCTCATTTATTGACTACATAGGTTGACAATGGTGTGGGACTGTGATGTCAGGAAACCATGAGGATGCAAAAAAAATTATAGTTTTATATACTAATAAGGAGGCACTTGCTGTCATCTTCTCCAAGCAAAGTCATCTCCTCATCCTCATGTCCGTTGACCATGTTGACAACGCGAGACGGCGGTGCCACAGCGAGCGCAACAACTCGAAGGACGATGGAGAGGGCCTCGCGGGCCCTACGGATGGTCTGATACAGCGCTCGCTGCGCATTCGGGAAGCCAGGATCATAGGGCCACATGTCTGCGACGACATTGTCGTTCGCTTGTTCACCGGTGCTCGTTGAGGAGACGGAGGTTGCAGCACAGGTCCTCCTGTGCTGGTAGCTCTTCCGCCATTAGGGCGTCGAAGTGTGGCTGCACCTGCTCTATGGTGAACACGGCGTGAACCGGCTTGGACAGTGGCGCCGGCTCCTGGTCGGAAGCTACGTCCATCGTCTGATTGTCGTCGCTCAGCTCGGCGAGGTAGCTGGCGAGCCAGCATGTCCGGCTGCTGGACCGACCCGCTGCCAAGCACGAGTCTGACTGCGCTGGCCCAACCAGACCACCTCCCTCGCCTGCGCGCGCTTTCCGCCCGAAACGGTTAGCGCCGCCCGCCCCGCTTCCCGGTGCATGCGATTGCTCCGCCTTCAAACGACACAAGTGCCGTCCGTCCATCCTTCTGCCGCCCACATTAATAATACGCGTTTGCCGAGGCAGCTATCCGGCACCACACGTCCGTCCCTCTGCCGCCCACCATTGCTATATAAACTGCTACGCCAGCCATAGCCGCAGTCATCCGCATCTGTTCCTATTCTCCTGTCCACACCACTACTTCCCACCATGGCTTCCTCGCGCTCCAGCGCTCTTCGGGACGGGCGGACGACGGACCACAAGGAGATGGCAACCATTGCTGCCGACTGGCTGGCCAGCAGGCAGCCAGAGGACGACGACGTCCCAATGGAGAACATGGTAGTCGATGATCCGGCGCCAACCCCCTCCTCCGCGCCATCCTCGCCGGTGCATTGCACCATGACCATCGACGAGGCCCGTGCTCAATATATGGACACGGTGAGGCAGAAGCGTGAGGACCAGTTCTGGGAGGCGCATGCCGACGCTGCCTACAACCACCATCTCCTCCAGGAGCACCTGCAGGCGGAGGAGCAGATCGCCGCGGAGCGGGCGGAGCAGGAGGCGCTTCTCGACTCGTACCGCTCCGCCCGCGAGGGCCGCCTCGAGCGCTAGCGGTACCTCATGCGGGTGGCGGAGGCTGCGGCCGCCTACAAAGAGGGCGATGAAGCGGCCGAGGCGCTGTTTGGCGAGACCGAGGACGAGGCAGAGGACAATGCCGGCTCCGACGAGTCCCCGCTCCGCTGGCGTCGACGAGGCCCTGCTCCGCCGAGGCCCTGCGGCGCCAACAACGAGGCAGAGGACACCGCCGGCTCCGCCGAGGCCCCACCCTACCGGCAACGAGGGGGAGGATTTTCTCCCGCTCCGCCGAGGCGCTGCCCGCCGGCAATGAGACAGAGGACATCGCCGGCTCCGCCGAGGCCCCGCCCCGCTGCCAACGAGGCCACGCCACATAGAAAACGAGGAAGAGTAGAACACGGTAGCTAGGTCGCCGCCGCTCGGGTCCAAGTAAGGCCACCGCTGCTACCCATCGGTTGCTGGCAATGAGCTGTACATCATGGAGCAATTCTATGATTATAGGATGATTGAAGAGCGCTCTGTGGTTGAGCAAGCTCATGAGATACAGTCATTTGCTAGAGAACTTGAGCACTTTAGTTGTATGCTACCGGACAAGTTTGTTGCCAGAGGTATCATCACTAAGCTTCCTCCTTCGTGGATCTCATTGGCACTCTTGATGTGGAAGAAAAGGCGAGAGCAAAGGACACACGTGCTCGAGGAATTGAGGAAGGATCTAGTGCCAATCTGGTACAGAAGAAGAACTTCCAGCCCCACAAGTTCAAGAACAATGGCAAGTTTGATGGTAAAGCAAAGTTTGATGGGAAGAACAAGGTTGTGCAACACACGAACTTCAAGAAGAAGAATGACAAGAAGAAAGGTGTTTGTCATGTGGGGATCCTGATCATTGGGCTCCTAGTTACCCTAATTGCTATGACAAGCTAGGCGGGTTGACCACTAACGGCCGGTTAGCTTCTTGGCGGCGATGTGGAGTTGGAGAGCTATGTTGGAGAAGGACACTGCTTCTACTTAACTGCGGGTGCAGTTGGCTGACTAACACGTGGGCCCAACAGGCATCTGGGCCACATGTCAGTTACGCAACTGCACCTGCAGTTAAGTCATTGAAGCTTCTGTTCGGCTCAGCCGGACACAGGTGGGTAGCTTCGGTTAATTAATTATACCTCCAGCGCACCCCTTTTTAGTTGAAGAATATATCAAATGTAATGAAATCCGGCATGTTTATATGAAATCCAACCATGTATGAATGAATTTATTTTGATTAGTTCGAATTCTTGTATCACTGGCATTGGATGAATATGCAAAACAATACGTACTAGCATTATTCCCAGGGTGATCACCTCGTTTGCAGCAGTTTCACATGTACTCCGTCCGGTCCTTTCTAGTTTGCATACAAGTTTTGTCTGCAGTCAAAGTATCTCTACTTTGACCAATCTTATAGAAAAAAGTATGCACTTTCACAATGTGCGAAGTAAAAAGGAACATAAGGAGTACAAAGATTTTGAGCAGCTTTTTAGCGTTCCTGTACATTGCAATCACAGCGATTCACATGTCATAGAGAACATTCAAAACAATCGATGATTATGCATCTCAGCAATTCACATGTCAGATCCAATATTTACTTCACAACTAAAGAATAAAGAAAAAAATGGATCGATGCTGCTAACAGCAAAGGGCGTCCCATTCGAAAATATCAAACGCATGTCTTCTTGCTAAAATCGATGAGCAAAATTTTGACAAGGTTTTCCCATTCCAAAATATCAAATGCCTATGATTGTGGAATGGGCAGGGTTTTCATCAGTTCGGACATTGACATGGCACCTCGTGCTAAATAAACCAGTAGTTCTTTTTGTGCAGTTCCACCAAAATCAACCAAATTCGCGCGTAGCTTGTATGATTTCGCCCTTATATGTTGCAACGCCTTGAACTTATCGGCACCTCCTTTCTTATGGTGGAAATGAATGATTCGATGTATTCATGAACATTTTGTGCACTTCCCATTGAAATCAAGCTGAGCACCCCTGTTGGCACAAATACAAAAAAAGTGATTAGTATAAAGCAAACTGTACTATGAATTGACAGTTTAAACAGGCACCTACATGGTCCATGTAGAGCACACTTTTACAAAAATGGAACTCACCGGAAAGAATCCTAGAACAACATTGTACTCGCGCATCACAGCAAGAAAATGGAGATTTGTCAGTCCTTCTGAGCTGAAGTTAGTTTGGTCTTGTGGGGGGTAATGTAACCATCCTTCAACTGCTCCTTCTGATGAGAAGATAGACAGGGCTTCTTCATCCTGGCATAATCGGAACTAGTCACTTCACGTACTCCATATTCTTCTTCAGAGGAGGATGATCCTATTGTGCAAAGACAAGAGGATAACTAAATGCTAGCATCCCTGTTTGCTCGAAAAAAGGAAAGGAAATATTTAAAACAGCATAGATGAAACACTTCTCAAGGACAATACAACTTTTTGATGACAGTATCTAAACAATAGCACAACACCAATAGAGATGACAAAGCTCAATCATATGGATGAAATCAGTGGGCAAGTACCAACCTTTGTCAGGAGGCTTATTGTGTAGAGCATACAGATGAAGCACTTCTCCGGAACCATCTGTTGCTATCTACTGTGGTGGCCATGTGTAACACCCCGGATGTAACTTTCCATATTTGTAACTCCAACTCTTGCCATTTTCGGCTATGTGTTATGATATTCCCTTCGTGGTCGGGTTTTGTTTTTTGTTCATGTCATGCATCTCATATCATGTCATCATGCGCATCTCATTTTGCATACGTGTTCGTCTCATGCATCCGAGCATTTTCCCTGTTGTCCGTTTTGCAATCCGACACTCCCACATGCACCGGCGCACCCCTCTTGTTTCTTTTCGTGAGCGGGTGTTCAACATTCTCGGAATGGACCGAGTCTTGCCAAGTGGCCTTGGTATACCACCGGTAGACCATCTGTCAAGTTTCGTTCCATTTGGAGGTCGTTTGACGCTCCAACGGTTAACCGGGTAACCGCAATGTCCTTTTGTGTGTTGCAGCAAAACCCCCCTCCAAACAGCCCAAAACCCATCTAAGTCACTTCCATGCTCTAGGTCATTCGATCACGATCGTGTGGGCGAAAACCGCACTCCATTTGGAGTCTCCTAGCTCCCTCTACCTATAAAAACACCCTCCCCGTCCAAAATCCCGGATCAAACCCTAGCAAAATCACCCCGCTGCCGCCGGACATGTCCGCCGCTGGCCGGACGAAGCTGCCGCCGCCCTCGCCCAACCGCAGCGCACACTGTGGCCCCGCTCCGTTCCCCGCGCCGCAGGCCCGCCGGGCCCGTACGCGGCTCCCGCGGCCCGCGCCTCGCCCGCAGCGCCCGCGCGTCCTCCCACGGCTCCCCGCGCCACCGCCGGATCCCGTCGCCCCACCGCCTCGACGCCGTCCTCCGCCGCCCTCCTACACTGGCCGGCGAGCCGCCGCCGCGTGCCCCGTCGCCGGCGCCGCCCGCGCCCGCACCCGAGCCGGCGAGCTCCCGTGCTCCGCCGCCCGTGGACGCCGGCGCCTCCGGCCGCTCCTCCCGCGCCTCACCAACCTCCCCTGAGCTCCGGCCTCCTCCACTCCGAACTCCGGCGATCCTCGAAGGTAGCGCCCGATCTGGATCTGAAACCGCGCGGTTGACTTTCCCCTTCCCTCTAATTTCTCCATGTCCCAGAGATTTGACTTTATATGCTCCTGTTCATTGCATCATAACTCTCTGCATGTAGCTCCGTTTCATGCGTGTAATATATCGAAATGTTCGTCTCTAGATGCTCTTCATTTTGTTCCATTATACCATGTTCATTTGAGTCCATATTGATGCCCAAATCTCTGGTGCAAGAGAGCTATATGCTGTTAACTGCTGTTACTTATCAGAACTTGAGGATTTGTTATTTTTGTTGCTATTGATGTGTGCATCTTATGGGCATGAGCTCTACAGGTGTTTTTATCTATGCCATGCCATATTTACAGAGGTGTATGCCCTGTATTTTTGTGATCTATGTGGTGACTAGCACAAGCATGCAAACTAGGCTTCGTGATGTTTCTGATTTCAGGGACTTAGGATTTTCACCGTCTTTGTCTGCTGTTATTTTGTTACCATGTATCCATGTGGCTACAAAGAGATCCATGCTCCTTTTGGTGATGTTCAGTAAGGATGTTTTGTAGATATAGCTGTGCTCTATCCATCCATGCCCCTGTTTGCAATTATGGAGTGCCATAGCATGTCTTAAACTTTCTCTACTTTTGCTATAAAATATTTCTGGCAGATTGTTAACATGATATTCAATTTTGACAAGGTTGTTGTAGTTGATCCATACATGATATATATTTTCTCTTGCCATGGATAGCTTCATAAACATTCCATGTTTCTGTAGGTATGCTTGTTTTGTCATGCATTACTTTGTGGTGGGTGCATCAAGCTCACCAAGATGCCTTCATAATACTGTTTCTGCCATGCTCTGTTTTCTGCCAAGTCTGAAACCTGTTAACGAAACTTGCTATGTTTACGTGGTTGCCATCATATCTTCCGGTCCTTTTTGGCTCATGGTCAGTAAGGGACTTTTGTTCTATGCATTTAGTAGATTCATGGCATGCCTTGTTTTGCTATGTTAGGTTCTTGTAGCATGTGTTTTTCTTGCTCTGAACATTGCTACCTGATGCTGTTTCAGCCATGTCCTGATGCTCTGAACCTGATATCTTTTGCACTTTTGCCATGCTTTTTTGAACCTGTTGTGGTGTGATCTAGCCGTAGCTCACTGTTCATCTTTTGTCAAGAATCACCTGTTGATTACTACCATATGCTTTGTTTGCTATGTTGGAGTACTGTAGCATAGTTACTTGATGTATTCTAAGTGCTCTCATGCTGTTAATCGCAGAATCGTGTCATTCTTGAATTGCTTGCCATTTGCAAACCGTGCATCCGTTTCCGGTGATCTTTATATCGATTTCGACCGAAATCATCTCATCTTTCCAGTGGCATGCTTGGTTTGCCAAGTTAATGCCTTGTTCATTGTTTTTCTTCCGGAGCACGCATATGCATCGCATATCATATCTCGCATATCATGCATGTTTTGCATCATGTTGCTTGTGCATTTCCCGTGATTGATTGTGGTTCCATTGCTTGTATTCTTGCTGTGGGTAAAGCCGGGAGACGAGTTCGTGAATGAGGAACCTGTTGAGTACGCTTACGAGGATCAAGCTTTCGACAACTCTGAGAACCATGCAGGCAAGATGACCATACCCTCGAAATCACTTCTATCTTTGCTTTGCTAGTTGTTCGTTCTACTGCTTTGCTGCGCTACCTACCACTTGCTATATCATGCCTCCCATATTTCCATGTCAAGCCTCTAACCATCCTTTCCTAGCAAACCGTTGTTTGGCTAAGTTACCGCTTTTGCTCAGCCCTTCTTATAGCGTTGCTAGTTGCAGGTGAAGTTGAAGTTGGTTCCATGTTGGAACATGGATATTTTGGAATATCACAATATCTCTCATTAAATTAATGCATCTATATATTTGGTAAAGGGTGGAAGGCTCGTCCTTATGCCTGGTGTTTTGTTCCACTCTTGCCGCCCTAGTTTTCGTCATACCGGTATTATGTTCCTTGAGTTTGCGTTCCTTACGCGGTTGGGTGATTTATGGGACCCCCTTGACAGTTCGCCTTGAATAAAACTCCTCCAGCAAGGCCCAACCTTGGTTTTACCATTTGCCACCTAAGCCTTTTTCCCTTGGGTTTTCGCGAGCCCGAGGGTCATCTTTATTTGAACCCCCGGACTAGTGCTCCTTCGAGTGCTGGCCCAAACTGGGCGATGTCCGGCGCCCCCTGGGCAACCAGGGTCTATGCCAACCCGACGTCTTGCCCATCCGGTGTGCCCTGAGAACGAGATATGTGCAGCTCCTATCGGGATTTGTCGGCACATTCGGGCAGCTTTGCTGGTCTTGTTTTACCATTGTCGAAATGTCTTGTAAACCGGGATTCCGAGACTGATCGGGTCTTCCTGGGAGAAGGTTTATCCTTCGTTGACCATGAGAGCTTATGATGGGCTAGGTTGGGACACCCCTGCAGGGTATTATCTTTCGAAAGCCGTGCCCGCGGTTATGAGGCAGATGGGAATTTGTTAATGTCCGGTTGAAGAGAACTTGTCACTTGACTTAAGTAAAATACATCAACCATGTGTGTAGCCGTGATGGTCTCTTCTCGGCGGAGTCCAGGAAGTGAACACGGTTTGTGTTATGCATGAACGTAAGTAGTTTCAGGATCACTTCTTGATCATTTCTAGCTTCGCGACCGTTGCGTTGCTTCTCTTCTCGCTCTCACTTGCGTATGTTAGCCACCATATATGCTTAGTGCCTGCTGCAGCTCCACCTCATTACACCATCCTTTCCTATAAGCTTAAATGTTTTTGATCTCGCGGGTGTGAGATTGCTGAGTCCTCGTGACTCACAGATTCTACCAAAACAGTTGCAGGTGCCGACGATGCCAGTGCAGATGACGCAACCGAGCTCAAGTGGGAGTTCGATGAGGAACGTGGTCGTTACTATGTTTCTTTTCCTGATGATCAGTAGTGGAGCCCAGTTGGGACGATCGGGGATCTAGCATTTGGGGTTATCTTATTTTCATCTGGATTTGACCGTAGTCAGTCTATGTGTGGATTTTGGATGATGTATGAATTAATTTATGTATTGTGTGAAGTGGCGATTGTAAGCCAACTCTCGTTATCCCATTCTTGTTCATTACATGGGATTGTGTGAAGATGACCCTTCTTGCGACAAAACCACAATGCGGTTACGCCTCTAAGTCGTGCCTCGACACGTGGGAGATATAGCCGCATCGTGGGCGTTGCACCATGCTTACTATATACTCCTCGATGAGATTAATGTTTCCAACATCTTCTTGTGCAGTTCCACTAAAATATATGGTATCTTCAAAGAAGATCCCTGTTTGCACAAGTAGAGATAATTACGTATTACATTAAGAGTGGCATCAAATATGTGGCAAAACAATTGCTCGTTCCAGCCATAGCAATAAATTAAGATGCAAAACTATATCATTACTTGTGTCATCACAGTTCCAGTGCTTCATTACAGCACCAGAAGTTGATTTTTGATTTTCTTCCGCTTGTTCTTCCCCTTCATCACTTGGTTCAATAACAGACAAGCTTCGCCTTCAATGTAAGATTTGGCATGTCAATTAGGTTGCACAAGTATAGCACTAAACAATGACATTAATTTTCTAATGAAAGTGGGCAAATACAGGCCAACAGTTGTGAAATACCCTTATTTTACCTCAATGGGATATTACGGTGCACATACAGATTGGAAGTCTTGTCTCCATTTGTGCAGTTCACTAAAATCAAGCGACATTACCATACAAGTAGCACAACATATGAAAGCACACTGCAGAATCATGTGAAAGAAGGCTAGTACATCATGTGAAAGAAGGCTAGTACTGACCTCTCATGATGCGGAATTCAAACAACTCACAATAAGAAGATCTGAACCAAATTTGCCAACACGGATAGGAAGTAAGATCTCCTCTTGTGCAGTTCCACTAAGATCAAGCAATCAAGCAACATTGTCGGTGTGACATTTTGGTTGAACTGCACAAAACACTCTTAAAACAAAAGTGTTTTGAGCAGTGCAACAAAAGGTCACAATGGCAACAAGGTGAAGTAGATAACCTTGTTTACACAGAGGTGCAAAGGAAACAACTAATGGTCAATAACGGTGGATGACACAGAAGCCAACAAAAAGAAGCATCTACCTTATCTAAATGGGAAAGAAAGCAAGACAGTAACATTTCTCAAACGGTGGCATTGATTTATATTAACAGAGAGATTATATTAACAATAAAGTTTGTTAAACTTGTAATTTACTTTTAACTGTGGCATTGCATCAATTTTCCAGCGGCATTATTAGAGGGTGTTTGTTTACAGGGACATTTAGGTGGAGGGACTAAAAAAACTCTGTGCCACTCCCATCTAAACCAAACAGGAGGGACTTTTAGGGACTAAAAGTGGGCATTTGGGACTAAAGAAAGAAGACCCCGAGGGAGAGTCTTTTTGGGACTTTTTCCAACAGTTGCCCCTGCCACGCATCGCACCTTGTCTCTATTAGTTCACTACTAGGGGTAACATGGTCTTTTAGCATGTCATTTAATAACCTCTAGTCCATGTTTAGTCCCTGGAACCAAGTAGGTAGGGACTAGGGAGTTTTTAACCAAACAGGGCCTTAGATTAACAACAGCTAAAGAGTTGCACGGGACAGTGGATGCACCAGCACCATGTGCATCTACCGATGTACTGGGGTGATGGACAGTTTGTTGCAACAAAGAACAAACAACCAAGGAGCATATTTGTGTTGGTCCCAGTTTTGTTATCTTTAGACACCTTTCCCTATGTGAGGGCAGCAAATCTAGTCCTGCTCAAACTCTACAGCCTTGTCCCCCAAAGCAAAAGATCAGTTTGTTATAGATGTGCGTACAACGTTTGTCATTGTTTTCCCTTTTTGACCAACGTGGATGCTGAATAGCCAGTCTGTACTAGTACTTTCCCCACTTCCTTTCCTCTGTGAAACACGTCCTAGATTTATGCTATACAACTTTCCCCACTACTTTCCCCCATTCCTGTCCTCTTTGAACCACGTCTTAGGTTCATGCGATACAACTTTCCCCACTACTTTTTCCTTCCTTTCCTTTTTGAACCACGTCCTAGATTCATGCTATAAAACTTCTCCCACTACTTTCCCCCATTCCTTTCCTCTTTGAACCACATCCTAGATTCATGGTATACAACTTTCCCCACTACTTTCCTGTTTGATCCAACACCTAGATTCGAGTGCAGAAGTGGAAAAAGCCCACATGCAGCTAGAGCAATGCATGTGGAATAAGTAAATTATACCTTAAGGTTCTCGGGGTGTGGTTCGGTGGGCGACCGGAGGCCGTTCAACCCACACTATGTACGGCAGTGAAGAAGAAGGAGTCGGAGGCCCTACCGTGCCGCCGCTGGGTGAAAGTGAACAGCTGCGCCGGTAGTGGATTCCCTCCCTCGCCGACGGGGACAGCGTTAAGCCTCCTTCCCTTCCCGGCGGACGGATCCTGCCGGCTCTTTGACCAGCAGTGAGGGGAGAGAGAGAGGCCAGCAAAGTCTTGTTTAGATCTGGAGAGGGTGAGAGAGTGTGAAGAGAGCAACTACAAGCAGACCAGCAGTGAGGGGAGAGAGAGAGAGGCCAACGAAGTCATGTTTAGATCTGGAGAGGGTGAGAGAGTGTGAAGAGAGCAACTACAAGCGCTGAGGCTCCAGCGTGTATATATATACTGGAGAGTGTGTGAAGATTGCAAACCCTAGAAAACAAGCGCCGAGGCTGCAGCTTATACGTGATAAGGTGATTATACGGCCACTACGAGATCGTATAGCTCCGTATCCATCCATTTTGACCAGTCAAAGAATCCTCCTGGCACGAATTATGCTCAAGTGTAGTTATCGAACCCGAGACCTCAAGTTTGATGAGCGAATAGGCTAACCAGCTACACAACCCTCCCGTTATGTTCAACGAGAGGAAAATAACCTTTTACACATTCCTGCATTCGTGTGACAAGCATGCCGTGTTTTTTTGTGTGTGTGGGAGTCATTGGGATTTAAATCATAATCGTGTCATGTGGCTTTGGTGGTAAGACTATCCACAGTGGTGCAGAAATGATGCAGCCTTAGTCACCTTACCTCTCTCCATGTAGTACGTTGGGTCCCACCAGTCAGAGGGTGAAACAAACAAATTAATAAGAAAAATTAAAGCGCCAGCGGTGTATCTTACCTCACACATCTCGCTACTGCTCGGGAACACTGTCCAATTGATCCCTCTATTCGCTCACGTACTATTTTAAGTGAATCCTTATTATAACATGCACACAATTTTGGGCACTTGTATTCGACCTAAGTCAGTGTGCCACCGTATCTCGTACGACTCCCTCCGTCTAGGTGTAATAAGTCACGTTAGAAGGTGCAGCGGGACCAAGGTGCAAGCAGATTGGAGGAGAAGGAGAATCTTGACCGGTCATTCCTCCAATCAAAGCCCTGATTTCTGTCTCTAAACACAACAATTAATCCAAACAACTAAGAGATGCCATTTTAGCTACCATGCAGGGCCACATATTAACTCGCATGCAAGCCGACTTTGATTTCTTGACTGATCAACGCGTAGTTGCGCTCCATGCATTGGGTTTCCGGGGGAGATAACAAGGCAGAGTAATTCAGGAGCGTTTGGTTACATTGCTTAGGCTGGTCATAGTGGTGAGTAACTTGTACTAGTACAACATGCATATGTTACTAGTCTATGTTACTACTATGCGAAGTTTGCCGTCGGAAGCGAGCCGATCTGGCTCTCCTGAGCTAGCAAGGTTTTTCTAGCCCACCCAAGCTAGCTGGCACACAAAAGCTAACATATTTTAACAGTTCCAAACGCCTAACCTTGCTCGGCTATGCTATAAGTTGTTCTTGCTAAGGATCCAAACGCTCCCTAAGTAACAACGCTCGCTAGCAACGAGGCTAGGAGGGAATTGAGATGCGAAGTTAATGGACGACACCTAAACATTTTGGGAATATCTGATTTCCGTAGGATGACTTAACACCTAGATGGAGGGAGTACTACTCCTCAGTCCAGGTTTGATGGAATATTTGTCACCTCTTCTCTTCTTGTACGTACTCCATTTGTATCTCACTTCCTGTGGCTTCGCACTCGCACGATTTTCCTATTCTATGAACCTGTGTGTGCGTGTGCGTGTGCGTGTGTGTGTTTAACAGCATGTGTGTGTTAGAGAGAGCGACAGATCGACCTACTCCTACAGAGAGATGGTGTGTAGTGTACGATTTTAGCCGCGAGAGTCGGTGCATCCTCTCATTTCCGGGCATCCGGTAGGGACAAGCGGACAGCTGCCACGCCCGCTCCTGACCAGCCTGGCCCACCCAAAGCCCCTCCATCGCCCACGCGCGCTTCCCGCCCGAAACGGTCAGCGCCGCTCCAAAGAATCGGTGCCGCATTCATGCCCGGGCAGAGCGGACGCGACCTCTCACTGGCACCTGCGTTGAAGGGAGAAGCGGATTCAAGAGTGATGGTTGCTTCGTCCGTCCAACTTACTGCTGGGTCTATGTGATTTGACGGCTCATTGGTCATTATTACTGAGGTGGTAGGACTACTGGATGTCCCACGCTTTCGGCGAAAGGAGGTACTACTAGATTACAATTTTCTCCATTCTTATGGCGGAGGAGTGCAAGAGCAGTGAAAACATGCAGGCTCAGTGATTACATGGCCCACCTCACACTATCACCATATTTTCTGGACACCGTGCGACACCTAAATATAAGTCTTTGTAGAGATTCCACTAGGTGGACTACATACGGAACAAAATGAATGAATCTACACTTAAAATGCATCTATATACATCCGTATGTGGTTCATCATGAAATCTCTACAAAGACTTATATTTAGGAACGGAGGAAGTACTTGTATAATACGTACTGTAATTTATCAGCGAGATAGTACAACGCTATGAAGCTTCAAGCTTCTGTTACATGTATCTTGCGTCCAAGGTTGCCCGTTGCAACATTTCATCATATACAAAGGAGACTAACATACATGCTATTGCATCTCAATGATTGACAGATCATAGCAAATATGTACTCCCTCCGTTCCAAAATAAGTGTCTCAACTTTATGCTACATACGAAGCAAAATGAGTGAATCTACACTCTAAAATACGTCTATATACATCAGTGTTTGGAGTATGTACTAGTAGTTCATATTGAAATCTACTAAAGGACATATATATTCCAAACAATATGATAATCTCTCTAACCAAGGTAGTAGGGACGAGGAGTAAACGGAGGGAGTAGTAAAATTTTCTCCTCGTCCTGCGAGCCACCACGCGCGTGAGCGAGGGAGCGGGCGTAAGGTGTACAGTACTACTACTACTCATGCAGTCCCTAGCCATTGAAACAGAGACAACTAAAGAAAAAAACGATCCATGCAGTCCCCAACCCTTGAACCGTAAACCCTAACCAGGCTTTAATTTGCTGGCAACATCGGCGCTTCCTAAGAAATGAAGTTTGCAACCCTTCGACCATCGGATCATTTTGTGCAGTTTCACCAAAATCGAGATGAGCATCCCTATGGCAAAGAAATTGAAGAAGCGTGATTAGAAGATTACTGGGACTAGTTGATGATACATAAACTCATCACAAATACAGTACGTAGAAGCCAGTAGAGGTATGTGCGGGGCAAAGAAGTAGAGAAATACCCACATGGAGTGATGTGGGCAGCTGGAGCAGTGGTGCAAGCCGGCTGTAAAGGGAGTTGTACCTGAGGGATGTCGGGACGTAGCTCAACCTAGAGGAGGGCGGCGGCAGGAGGCAACTACCCACGTCGCGGCAGTGAGCAATGGACGAAGGCAACCTCACCGGCTTTGTGAGAGAGAATGGCGGGGACCCCTGATCGGTACGTGCCGATAGTGGGTTTTCGCCGTCGGCGACGGCGACCGCATCTACACTAAGCATCCACCCCTTCCCCTGGTGGACGTGATCCGCCGGGATGTTAGAGATGTGGCCACAGTGGTTTTGTGCGAGAGAGTGTGAAAACTGAAGAGAGCAACCCTAGCAAGCAACCGTGTAGGCTCGTCCTGCCTATGTATATAGTGGAGCGGTTTCCTTTTCTCTCCATATGAACCTATTTATATTGCGTACATGCCACTGAAGAAAAAAACTTTATTGATAAATGACGCGGCACCTACTACTCATTCTCCTATAAACCTTGCGCTTGGCATCTCCAAACTATTAACCTTGCGATTGGCTCTTCGCCTCTTCGGGAAGTCGAGCAATAATGGTACTGCAGTATATATCGTTCTGGCTATATGAGACCGAATGAATTGCTGCACGTCCACCAAGTGGTGAGGGGCGAGGGAGAGTGCGTACTATTACGTCCATTTCAATATGGACTACATACGGAGCAAAATGAGTGAATCTACACTCTAGAATACGTCTATATACATCAGTGTTTGGAGTATGTACTAGTAGTTCATATTGAAATCTACTAAAGGACATTTATTCCAAACAATATGATAATCTCTCTAACCAAGGTAGGGACGAGGAGTAAACGGAGGGAGTACTAGTAAAATTTTCTCCTCGTCCTGCGAGCCACCGCGCGCGTGGGCGAGGGAGCGGGCGTAAGGCGTAGTAAGCAAGCTTCACCTCATCCTGCGAGCCACCGCGCCCGTGGGTGGGGGAGACGGCGTACTAAGCAAGCTTCTCCTCGTTCTGCGAGTTGACGGGACACATCAAAAGTACTCCAGTGTATAGAGCCTTGCCTGTAAGGTAGGCCCCACATGGTTTGCCTCTTTTTTAACATAACGCGTCAAGTTACAATTTGTTTGTTCACCCGTGGTAGGCGATCCTCCCTCCATCTAGTGGACAACCAGTACACGTGTCAAGTTACCACATGGGCTGCCTTTTCGTACAGAAATGAGCTCCACCGTGTACCCGCGCGGGTGTGGTTGGGAAAGAGACGGGAGTACGTGCGCCGTGCGTGCACCTCTTCTCTTCGTGCACGTCCCCCACCTACGTGGGTGTGTGTGAGAGATACAAACCTAGACAAATGGCTTGTGCGTTCGTGTTTTGGGGGGAGGTTAATTTCGTGAATGTATTTGTGGGAATATGTGTCGATGACATCTCAAACAAAATTTTGCATGCAATGTGTGTGAAATGGAGGCCTATCCATATCATATATAGAGGGTCGGGTGATCCATGAGAAGAGAGGGAGCGGTCATAGATATCGATAGAGTCGAAGAGAGGATCAAGTGGGTGGGTGCGAAATCGATGAAGAGAGCCATCGAAATTGTGTGTGTGTGCCAGTCAAAGATATAGGGCGACTGACCTAGCTACCAGAACGTCAGAGGGCACAGGTCAAGTTTGTGTGTGGCAGGGAGACATGACTAGAGCGCTCGATGTATCGGTGTGTGTGTGTGTGTGTGTGCGAGGGGGTGGGGGAGGGGTAGGCAGAGGCCTAACTATAGAGGTAGAACGACTCGTATATGTGTTGAGAAGGAGAGACCCAGCTATGTCTTGAGGGAGATCGGTCGACATCCATACATAACTGAAGGATGGGAAATAGGATGGGACGGAGAGAGAGAGGGAGGGAGAGGGGTAGAGCGTTGGATGGGTGATGGAGTTGCTTCTCGAAGATGGTGGGAGAGGCCTACTAGACAAACTGAGGGTAGAACTGCAATATTATCAATAAGAGTGGGGATGTGTTTCTGTGTGTGCCTGTGCGTGATAGATCTGTCGGGACACATCCATGGATGACGAAGGGGAACCATGTGTTTGGTAAGCAAACCTAACTAGATCGGTAGATCAATTGTTGTTTGTCGGAGGAAGGGAGAGACATAACTAATGAGGTAGATCGATCGACGCGTGGGGGAAAACGAGTTATAAGGACCTAGCTAGCTATATGTATAGCGGGAGATTAGTCGGTGTACGTCCATTTGTTAGAGGAAAATAAGGCCCGGCGAGACGGATAGATAGAGAGAATGGAGCTAGGAGGTGGTGCGAGAGGCCCAGCTACTAGCTAGATAGGGGGAGGAGTGTGCAGTTGTGAGATCGATGAAAAGAGGGGCGAGAGTTTACACGTGTGTAGGACCGTATGAGAGACACGAGGCAAGGACACATAAATGAGGAGATTGAAGGTGCGTGTGTATGTTGTAGGTAGACATCGCTGGAGAGGTTTATCGATCGGTGTGTGTCGGAAAGGAGTTGTGGAGACTGTGGGAGAATGACCTAAAGAAAAAAAATGAATGTGCGGGATGGATAGAATGCTGAGGGAGGGGGAGGGCGAGGAGGGCGTGTGCATGCACGAGAGAAAGTTAGTGGTAGCTACAAAGGTTAGAGGATTGTGTGGGTGTAAGAGACTAACAAAGATCATAATTTTATATGAAAGTGGATTCATATATTTGAATAGGAGATCATAGTGTTTTAAACATATGCATGCATGAATATAGCGGTGATACGTGTGTTGTGGTTTTGCACATGTTATACCATAATGTGATAATGCATGGTGTTTGCAACTCACAGCTAAATGTCGAACAATCTAAACCATACTATACATCGAACAATCTCACATTTTATTTGAATTTGTGATAATGTGTGGCGTTTACAGCTTACAACTAAATATCGAACAATCTAAACAATACTATATATCGAACATTCTCACATTTTATTTGAATTTGGTAATGTGTGGTGTTTGCAACTCGCATCTAAATACTTGTAGGCGCAGGGGGCGGGGAACCATACATGATCTAGCTAGAGCTTGAAATGTACTATGATTTGAAATCAACATAAAGTGGATTAAAAAAATCGAGTTCGAGTTCATATAGTACACATAGTTCATATGTAACTCGAGACTAATCATGTGGTGTGCTGTGAAGATAATGCACAAACGATGGTTTAACTTGACAATAATGACGATTGTAGATCTTATTAAAACAGAGCAATGAATTCAAACGCTTTGACTTCACAACAATTATTATTGTAGATCTTATTCAAATAGAGAAACGAATTCAAATTTAGTTCATATTGAAGCGGTAGTATATACGTTTGGAATGCACTAAAACGTTCATTTGAGTACTAGGTTGCATACATTATACACATAGCGAAATATTTTAATTGAACATAACATGAATTCAAAGTTTTGAATGACATTTGTAGTGCGAATTGATTTGGCACAGTACACGTTAGGCTTGTCCGGAAAATTCAACCCGCGCCTTGTTAGCCCGAAATATTTAAGATATATCTTTGTCTCATTGTGCTCCGACAACTCCCTCCATCTCAACCCGCACCTTGCTATTCCAAAATTACAACGCGCGAAAACTCCCACCTCCTGTGAAATCCCGACACGCGAAATGCCTGTGATACCCCTGAACCGAAAGAACCGCCTCAAATCGGTGGGGGTACTTTCGTAACTTACCCCACATTTCGGACAAGCGCGTCCCTAAGCCATGGTTCCCCACTCCCATCTACCCACCCATTCGTACACCGAGGCCGGCAAAACCCGTAAAGCCCCACACCCTCCTCCGTCCGCCACCCAGCCGGAGCTTCTTCCCCGACGACGTCGTCCATAGCAACACCTCGACGTCCCTCATCCACCGTACCAGATGAGGATCCGTCGTCGATCTGGTCGTCCCGCCGGTTCAGCCACCCCGTCCTCCACCTCCAAGAAGCTGCCCCGATGTTCCCCTCGTCTTTCATGCCACCTCCATTCCCACACCGCCGTCTTCATCTGCACCACTGAAAGAGCATCAGCATCACCGTTTCCTCGGATGAAACTGCGGCCTAATCGGCGCCACCAAAGAGGTTGTACACTAATCACCGCATTTTCTTCTTGATTCGATCTCACGGTGCTGCCGGCGCTCGGTCCCGAACGACACAGCACAGCTCCATCCACCGCGGCATCGCCAGCCACTTCCTCCATGGCGTCGCTCCCTCGGCGACGACGTCCACATCAGTAGGAGCTGCTGCTGCTTTAACTCTCGCTCGCGCTGCTGCTCTGCTCTTGCTCTCGGTCCCCTGCCTGGTCTGCTCTTGCTCTTGCTCGCGTTGCTGCTCTCGCTCTTGCTCTTGCTTGCGATGTTGCTTCGATTTAGCTACACTTCAGTCGACTGAATCGACTTTTGGGTCAGTCGATTTTCAGGGGGTGGGGGGCTCGCCGGAGTTAAGGAAGAACCAGCCACAGCGGGGAGGGGGGCTCACTGGAGAAGTACCCCACTATCTATCTTAGGGTTCAGGGTGGGGGCGGTGGTCGCCGGCGGTGGTGGGGCGGTGGCGTCGGGATCGCCGGAGAAAAAGCTCGGCACGGGGGGGCCTACAGGGATGGCCGGGGCGGCGGCGGACCGGTGGTGGGGAGTGTTTTCGGGGCGGGCGGGGCGGCGCACCGCCGGCCGCGGGCGGCGTGGGGCGGCTGTTTGGCCGGTGGTGGCTAGCGGCTCAGGGGGGTGGAGGTTGAAGATGAACTACAGGCCCTTGATTTCGTATCCAACGGCTCCAAAATCGACTGGCCAGAGATGAAAAAGTCAGTCGAGTGACTTGTAGCCTCACCTCTAGTGCGTTTAGTTTGACAGTAAAATTCAGTTTCGACAGCAAAATTCAGTTTCGACAGTTAAGTTCAGTTTCGACAGTTAAATTCAGTTTCGATAGTTAAGTTCAGAGATGAGCGGCTGATGTATACATCTAGCACTTTGTGGTTATGTATTTTACATCATCTATTGGAGATGCTATTAGAATTCCACTCAGGTTAACATTGTCTCTATTGTCCTTCTTCAGCCTCGGCGTCGTACAAATCACCGGAGCTGCTCCAACGACGAAACCCTCCATCACAGCGGAGCAGTACCTCGAGCTACATCTCCAGACGCCTAAGATCTTCTTCCCCTCCTCCGACAGCCAAGTCAGCCGGAGCATCCTCACTGGCCAACCCAATCACGCTGAGATCGACATGGCTTCGCCAAAGAGGTTGTACACTTCTTGTGGTTTGACTTAATCTCAACATGCTTCTTTGCATCCTGTGATCTTCCAATTCTTGTGAACCAAACACCCAGATTGGCAGAAATCCTGTGTTTTTAAATTCTCTGTTTTGCACATGCATTCCTATCCTATTCCTGTCTATTTCCTATCACTGCATTGTTAGAATCCTCAAATTCAAACAAGGCCATACACAATTACTTTTGTTACAGATATGTATCAAAGAAAACCTTGTGTGGTTTGTCCTGCTCCTGCGGTGCTGTGTTCCACCCCAGCTCAGCTGCTCCAACGATGGAAGGGTTCACCACAGTAGGGATCTGCTCTCTAGATTGTCTTTCGTCGCCTCAGATCTTCTTCCCCGCCGCTGGCAGCCACGACAACTGCATTACCATCATCAACTGAGCAGATGACCTTGAGGACTACACGGGTCCGCAAGAGAGGTCGCACTCTTCCGTGTCTGCTTGCATTATGCATCACTTAATATGATGACATGCTACTTTATCGTCGTGTTCACCTATTAGACTCCGACTCAGGTCCAAACTTATGCTGAAACTTGAGTTTTTAAATGGTTGTGGGGTACATATTGGGGCAGCAATCAGTACTATCTCTCTACTATCTGGTTAATCTCGGGTGTCTACTATGAGTTTCATGTTGGGTGCAAACAAACATTAAAGGAGCCATTATCTGTATTTTTTAACTAAACCTATTATCTGCCTGCTATCATTTGTTTTGGGTCTATCCATAGTTTGCTACCATCACTCCGGATTTGTGCATGCACTCCTTACATTATCTCACTATGTTTTATTCCTATGCATGTCAGTTATTGTACACAATGGAACTGAACATGTAGAGCAAAAGAGACGAGCCTTGCGTGGCAATAAAATTTCATGCAGACGTCGCTCCATGGTGGGCGCAAAGGCAGCCCCCCCTCCACCCATTTCGGATCGTAATCAAGAGGAAGATAACTGTTCTGAGGGGAATTCAGAAGCAGAAGACCACTCCTATTTACCCCATGAGGTCTTCGCTCTAGCTTGGCATGCTGATGTTGGTAATATCATGCATATGGTGCCTTGCATTGCTTACTGTATACATCAAAGATGTCATCTGGTTAGTTTAGACATGCTTTGGGTCAGTGCCATCTGTTTATTTTCTTTATCGTATATGTGAATCATGCAATGCCATCTTGTTTAGCCAGGCATCATATATGTGAATTTTGCAATGCCACCCTGGTTAGCCAGTCATCTTATATGTGAATTATATCATGACATCATTTTTTATTACGTGTTAAATTTGTCAACAATTTTAGTACATTCAATTACTCTTCCTGTGCATCAGCCATTCGGCACGGTCATGGAAAAATCTGGAGTGGAAACAAGGTCTTCAGAGCAGACAATGCTATATGACGAAGCGCATGTCTTGCTAGTTCCAGATAGCTCCTCAGAGGAGGATTCAGAGACAGATGACCAGTCCTATTTCCCCCCCGAGGTGCATGCTCTAACTTGGCAGGGTTATGATGCTCATATCGTGCGTATGGTATCTTGCATTGCTATGTCATTTGCTTAGTTTAGACATGCTTTGTGTGAATGCCACCTGTTTAGTGTCTAATTACCATATATGTGAATTTTGCAATGCCATCTTGTTGCAAGACATTATATATGTGAATTATGCAATGCTATCTTGTTGCAAGGCATTATATATGTGAATTATGCAATGCCATGCTGTTTAGCCAAGCGTCATATATGTTAATTATATCATGCCGTCCTTTTTTTGTATTTCTCATTGCTTTTGTCGACAATGTTTGTATATTCAACTGCTCTTCCTATGCATCAGCCATTTGAATTGGTGATGGAGAAATCTGGAGTGAAAACAAGGTCTTCAGCGCAGACAATGCTACCTGTTGAAGCAGATATCTTGCTGGTTACAGATAGCTCTTCAGAGGAGGATTCAGAGGCAGATGACCAGTCCTATTATCCCCCTGAGGTGTATGCTCAAACTTGGCAGGGTTATATTACTCATATCATGCATATGTTGTATTGCAATGCTTAGTTTTTACATCATATACACGATATTGAATGCCATCTCCTTAGTTGACACATCATATATGCGATTGCCCTCTGCTCACTTCCTTAGTATGTAAATCATATATTTGAATTATATCATGCCATGATGTTTACATAGACAACATGTATCTGAATTATGGCATGCCAACCCATTTTCTAAAGACATAATATAGTTATATCATCTCATCCTATTCACATAGTCATCATATTTTGAATTATGTCATTCTATCCGTGAATTATATCATGCCATCATGTTTCCATCGACGGCATGTTTGTGATTTATGGCATGCCAACCACTTTAATAGACACATCGTCTAGTCATATCATGTCATCCTGTTTACATAGTCATCATATTTTGAAGTATGTCATTCTATCCTGTTTAGTTAGCCATCATACATGTGAAATTGTGTCATGCTATCCTGTTTAATTAGCCATCATATATGTGAAATTATGTCCTCCTATTTTGTTTGGTTAGACAACATAAATGTGAATTATTTCATGCCCTGTTTTCTTCCCTACTATCCATTGCACCTGTCTATCTTACAATGTCTGTACATTCAATTAATTTTCTTGTTTATCAGCCATTTCAATTGGAGGGGGTGATGGCACTATCTGTGGGAGTAAAAACACGGTCTTCAGAAAAGATCGTGCTACCTGTCGATGGAGATAGAACCACGGTTGTACTTGCCCAAGAACCAGCCCCACCACACATAACCCAGACTCACGCAGATTGTACCCCTACCCAGTTGAACAGAGAACCAGCTACACCCCTTCTAACCCCAACCCCAGCAGATAGTAACCCAGTTCCCGTTGACACAATACCATCTCCACCACAGAGCACCCAAACACGAGCAGTTAGTAAGGCAACTGCAGTGCCCAAAGCACGAGGACCACCACTCCGAACCCCAAGTCAACGCTTAAAGCAGAACAAGAATTGTTCTCAGGTCAGGTTCCGTAGCTATGGTTCATACTACTTTACTCTTGCATCACTGTATTTACTCATACCAACTAATTTCAAATTTGAAGGATGCAATTGAAACTCCAATGGCGCAACAGGTATGTTTTAAACCTGTTTCTTTAACGTGTTTGCTGTTGTAACTTGCTCTATGTTGAATTCAGTTTCAATTGAATAAACAGTTATATTCTCATGCCATGCACCTTACAAGTGTTGTTATTCCTGTGTAGTTTTCCACACTTATATTCTGTCTAAGCTGCTTTGTCTTAAATAGATATGATTCTAACTGTATCTATCTTGATTTGGCAACATAAACTAGAATGATATAGACCATACAATGACCATACTACATAGATATATGTTTGTTTCATGCTGTTATCCTGTCCACCTTACTACAGAACTGGTTTACCAAAACGAGTTTCATATACTACATTGTAAACCTGTGATGTGTTTGTTTGTTTCTCTTTCAGAATGCGGATAAAATATTGGAGAAGAGTACCCCGTTATGCAATGGTACATGAAGTAATGCAGATAAGGTTCAAGATAGTGAGACATCCCTGTTGGTCTCCAAGAAAGCTGATAAAAACTATATTGAAGACACTGAGACAACCCCAAAGTCCTGTCTTGATGTAGTGTTCGAGTTACTGGCTACTACTGCTGGCACCAGCTCTTCGAACTCGCTGCCTGAATCAGTTCGGCTTCTTGAGTCTCAACTTCAAGTTGAAAGACATCGATCATATGTTATGCGACAGGAAGCCGAAGGACTGAGGAAGTCCCTGCAGAATTTAGATGCATACTTTCTGGTGCAACAGCAAGTGCTGGAGGATTTAAGCGCCAAACAAGAGAAAGTTAATAAGCTTGCTAAGCATCTTGCCAGCATTATGGGTACCCAGGATATTGTTTCTTGAGCTCTTCTGAAGTGGTTTCAGTTCTGGACTTGTTTTGCTGCGGCATTTATATGCTGCTTTGTTCCCTATATTTGCACTGGTGGCGAACTTGGATGCCCAGTGGATGTAATATGTGTAATAGCCGTGATAGCCTAGCGTAAGTTTCTTGCCTATTTATTTCCTTATTGTCTTGTTTATTTGTTTTCTTGTAGTCAGTGCAGTTCTTTTTCCGTGGTTTGCTAGTGGCCGCAATAGCCTATTTTTTAAAACTAGGCCACATTAACCATGGGCTACATATTTACTGTAGTTAACATGGGCCTCCTACGGGCCGTAGAAACAATGGGCCTTCTAAGGGCCGTAGAAACAATGGGCCTTATACGGGCCGTATCATCAATGGGCCCTCTACGGGCCGTATGATCGGTTGGCCAAACATGGGCCAATAACAAACCACATTATGGTCGTAAATGGGCTAGAGTTGAAATCGTCCGTTCATGGGCCGACCATAACGGGCCGTCGTTAATCGGTCGTATTTGATGACGCTACGAAAACGGCCCAACGTATTAACGGGCCACAAGCGGGCCGACTGTAACCACGGGCTGAATTTGGCCCACAAGCAGAAAATGACAGTAACGGGCCGAAAGTAAACGAATGCTGGAAATGAGCCCAAGAATAAATGGGCCCAGAGAAGGCCGAAAGATAACATGGGCTGGAATGGGTATAAAGTGATACACTGTTCATTACGGGTCAGTTTTACCACGGGCCGTTAATGGGCCGAGGGTTACTAAGGGCCTCATATGGGCCGAAAGACGTCATGGGCCACACATGGGCCGGAAGTTAAAATGGGCTGGAATTATATTGGACGGCCCAGATGACGCTACAGGGCCTAATTCGGATAGGCCGTAAACGAGCCCTAGGTTAGCAGGTTGTAAATGGGCTATATGCGAAGAGGCCGTTAACAGGCTTCCGTGGGCCGGCCCGCCACCTTTTGACCAAGTCAAACGGGCCGGACTTTTCACAGGAATGAGCCTCTGTTGGGCCATGCCACGTGTCGGCGTATCATAGGCGCTTTGGGTCCAATGAGTGGATGACATCTGTCCCAGCGGCGAGCCGACACGTGTTCCCTCCAGCCAATGATGATTTTACACGTGGAAAATCCCCATTGGCCGGGGTTGTTAACGGGTTATCGGATCAAAACCGGACCCGACAACTTAACGGTGTTCCATTATGGTGGATGCCACGTGTCGGTCACCCTTGACGAAAGCACTTCTGTGACGCGCGATTTATCGTCATGGAAGTGGACACTTCCGTGATGATAATTTTGGTAATGTCATGGAACACTTCTACGACAGCACAGGTATGACTATCTTGATTCTGTCATAAATTTGTCATGGATGTACATGCATGACACAAAACGTGACCTACTGTGACAAACACGCATCATCACGGAAGTGTATTTTTTTTGTAGTGAATGTGGAGTATATGAATCTATTCCTATGAACCAATTGGCTCTAAATGAAAAAATCCTATAAAAATCATATCATATAGAGTTCCTATGATATTCCTCCACACCAAAGGATGGTTGAAATTGCTGCAGGTGATACGACGATCTTTCTTTGTAGACTCCTCCCCCATCTTTATAGTTACCTCTCGAAGATGAATGAAATGATATATATTGGGTATTCTATATGTGCATTTTGGTACACGAAAACTCGGTAAAAGTTTGCGAGGTTCGAATTTTCAATAAAGCTATATGCACTGTGTTTTGGAACGGAGGGAGGAGCATACGGCAGTTGCTAACACTCACGTGGAAGATTTGTGTGTAGGAGGAGTGGCTGCTCTATTAAATGACATGGCAAAACTGACAGTGTCGGATGCCGATCTAACGGTTCTTACGGTGTTCGTCAGGAAACGACTTGTGGCGAATGTTTGTTGGATAATGATTTACGGACACATGCATTGCATTGATACGTGCCCCCTCTCTCTCACGCACACACGCACCCTCACGAGTCATGACACTCCCGAGTCCTCTCACACCCACCTTCTATCTGCAGGTAGATGTCACACACATATGTGCTCTTCACACCCTACCCTCGGAACTTCTAAAAAACAAAAGACGTCGCACACCTTTTATTTTAGCTCACACGTCACACACTTATACTATTACTCTTGTGGCGAACAGTCTTTCGGCATAGTATATTGTACTCTGACGAAGAGAAGCGGTGCACACATGCACTAGTTCTCTCACACCCACTTGCGGGTACACGTAGGAGCGCATTTTTTTGAAGCTGGTACAACAAAATCACTCCACTATATATATATATAAGTAGGAGCCTTAGCGCTTGCTTTACTAGGGTTCCTCTCTTTCACTCTCTCATGCTCTCCAGATCTAAGCAAGACATGGGTGGCCACACTATCTCTCTACTCACGGCTGGTCACAAATCCGGCCGGACCACCTCGACCGGGGCAGGGGTGTAGGTGCATCGTTCACGCTGTCGTCGGCGGCGAGGGAGGAGACCAACGGCTGCCCGCGCGTCCTGATCAGCGGTCGTACCGTTCTCTCCGAGAGAGCGCCGGCTCGGGAGGGCCTCCGTCCCCTTCTTCCTCCCTACGGTATTGTGGCCAAGATGCGGCCTCCCGGCGCCATCTTTGCCACATGCTGAGGACCCTCAGGTATATATTCCTTCGAAACCTGCCTTGCTCTACTGCCCCAGCTCCCCATGTGGCTGTGTGTGGATCTTTTTCTACTTCGGTCGGCTGTTCCAAAGCCACATAGACTTTTACTATTATTAGAGGTAAAGGTAGTTCATACAGTCGAATCTAAGAGTTGGTTCAAACAGGGAAGAAAGTGGGAAAGCTGTAGCATGAATCTAGGACTTGGTTCTAAGAGGATACAGGGGAAAGTAGTAGATACTGGCTACCCAACCGGTCCCTTGGTTGAAAAGGCGAAGAAAGCATGGTGGATGGCGAAGGGTGGGGGGAAGTGGACCTGTCTCTTGGTTGAAAAAGGAAAGAAAGTGAGGGGTGTTGGGGGACAACGCAAATGAGAATGAGCATGTCTAGATTTCCTATGCTCACATAGGAAAATTTCGCCGAGGAGATAAAAAATGGGACAAATGCAGACATGCTGCCTAAGTGTTTGCCGCTCTCGGCAACCACATCTGCCTCACCACGTTATGCCCCTGTTGTCCCTACGCCCATATCGCTACCGTTAATGTAAAATCACGTGAAGCATTAAGCAATGCCACCTAATGTCACTATAAGTAATGGTCTAGTGCCGTCGATAAATTGATGCAATGCCACCACCATTTTATGAAGTGCTTCCGTCTTGCTTTATTTCCCATGAATTGTGTTTTTGCAGTTACACTTAAATCTCACACCGCTAACATTGCTTCATCCCAGTGGAACTGCACAAATTTGATTGCACATTTACTGACCATGTGCTACTCTCATGACAGTAATACTAATGCTATTGTTATGCATGTTAATCTAGTGGCAGTGTTGATGTGATGTGATGCTACTTACTTAAGGGCACTTTCATACTGTCAATCTAGTGCCAATTATAACACAATAGATGCTGCTGTTAATCATACGCCACTGCAAATATCTGTCACTGTTTAAATAACCGTATTTTGTATTTGCGCAAACAGGGATGTCTCTCTCCATATCGTTTCTATCTGCGCAATCACAAGTACACACCTCAGTTTTAGTACAACTGCACAAAATGAGATGGCTATTCCTAGCTGCCGTCCTCTAACCTCCAGTGTTCCAGGTATTCCTATATTGGTAGTAACTAGGTAGAATGGCCAACGCAATCTAAAAGAAGCTGATTCGTACATTTTACTTCCTGATTGCAGTGCAGGGACGAGCGAAAACAACTGCATCCTAGTCCGGAACGCACTTTCTACGAGTTAATCCATGGACCGACGACTAGCTGGCACGGTTGCATGGAGATTTTTGGGACAGGTGCGCGGACAAGAGGCATTGTGGTCTCCTTATTTCTGCGAATAGCGGTGCTTAAATTTAGTGGAATGCATAAGAATTTTGCCTTGTCAGTACACTACATGGTTCAGTTCAGCATTCTAGCTGAGAACACGATTATAATTGGTTATTCTGGAATGAGAGAACCTAACCCTGGATGGTGGCAACAAGAAAAAACCAGAATGAACTCCAGGAAATTTAAGCCTGCCGGGAGGCCCTTTGCTCAGAGAACGTGTACGATCATGATCAGGGACTCATGGGAAGATATCACAACACAACTCTAAAAACATAAATAAGTCATACAAGCATCATAATACAAGCCAGGGGCCTCGAGGGCTCGAATACAACTGCTCGATCATAGACGAGTCAGCGAAAGCAACAATATCTGAGTACAGACATAAGTTAAACAAGTTTGCCTTAAGAAGGCTAGCACAAACTGGGATACATATCGAAAGAGGCGCAGGCCTCCTGCCTGGGATCCTCCTAAACTACTCCTAGTCGTCGTCAGCTGCCTGCACGTAGTAGTAGGCACCTCCAGTGTAGTAGGAGTCGTCGTCAACGGTGGCGTCTGGCTCCTGGGCTCCAGCATCTGGTTGCGACAACCAGGTAGAATGGAAAGGGGGAAAAGAGGGAGAAAAGCAACCGTGAGTACTCATCCAAAGTACTCGCAAGCAAGGATCTACACTACATATGCATGGGTATCTGTGTAAAGGGGCTATATCGGTGGACTGAATTGCAAAATGCCAGAATAAGATGGGGATAGCTAATCCTATCAAAGACTACGCTTGAGGCCACCTCCATCTTGCAGCATGTAGAAGAGGGTAGATGGTAAGTTCACCAAGTAGCATCGTAAAGCATACTCCTACCCGACGATCCTCTCCTCGTCGACCTGTTAGAGAGCGACCACCGGGTTGTATCTGGCACTTAGAAGGGTGTGTTTTATTAAATATCCGGTTCTAGTTGTCATAAGGTCAAATTACAACTCCAAGTCGTCATGTTACCGAAGATCACGGCTATTCGAATAGATAAACTTACCTGCAGGGGTGCACCACATTACCCAATGCTCAATCCCATTTGGCGGACACACTTTCCTGGGTCATGCCCGGCCTCGGAAGATCAACACGTCGCAGCCCCACCTAGGCACAACAGAGAGGTCAGCACGCCGGTCTAAATCCGATGGCGCAAGGGTCTGGGCCCATCGCCCTTTGCGCACCTGCACATTGCGAACGCGGCCGGAAGCAGACCTAGCCTAGCAGGCGTTCCAGTCCAACCCGGCGCGCGTCGCTCAATCGCTGACGTCGCGAAGGCTTCGGCTGATACCACGACGCCGACTGCCCATAACTGTTCCCGCGTAGCTGGTTAGTGCGTATAGGCCAGTGGCCAGACTCAGATCAAATACCAAGAACTCGTTAAGCGTGTTATTCGGAAATAACCGCGAACGCCGACCAGGGCTAGGCCCACCTCTCGCCTAGGTGGTCTCAAACTACCCTGTCACTCCGCCACAAAGATCCACTCGCGGGTACTCCTATGAGCCGACCCGACTTTAGTCACCACAGGTATCATGTATAGTACATAAGTATATACCCATGATCACCTCCCGAGTGATCACGGCCCGATAGTATAGCATGGCAGACGGACAAGAATGTAGGGCCACAGATGGAATACTAGCATCCTATACTAAGCATGTAGGATTGCAGGTAAAGGTAACAACAATAGTAGCAAGGGCAGGCTATGCATCAGGATAGGATTAACGGAAAACAGTAACATGCTACACTACTCTAATGCAAGCAGTAGAGGGTAGAATAGGCGATATCTGGTGATCAAGGGGGGGGCTTGCCTGGAAGCACAGCCGAGAAGGAGGGGTCATCAACACCGTAGTCGTACTGGGTAGCAGCGGCGTCGGTCTCGGTGTCTAGCGAGAGAAGAGGGGGAAGAAACAATAAATACAATGCAAACAAATGCATGACGATGCATGACATGACAAAGCGTGATGCTAGGTGTGCCCAATCGCGGTAATAGGTGATACCGACGAAGGGGGGAAACATCCAGGAAAGTATTCCGGGTGTTTCACGTTTTCGGACAGATGAACCGGAGGGGGATAGTTGCGAGTTTGATAGGTTAGGGATGTGTGGCAGACGAACGGGCTACGTATTCGGATTCGTCTCGTCGTTCTCAGCAACTTTCATGTAGAAAGTATTTTCAACCGAGCTACGGATTATTTTATATTAATTTTTAATGTTTTAATTCATTTTTTCATTAACAGAATTAATTTAAATCAAAAAAACGTTTACGGCATCAGCATGATGTCAGCGGTCAACATTGCATGTTGACTGGGTCAACTGACGCGTGGGGTCCGTTAGTCATTGACTGTTATCCTAATTAACAGTTTTAATTAGTTTAGTTAGCTAATTAGATTAACTAACACAGGTTAACTAAGTTAATTAATTTTCCTAATTAATTAATTAATTATTATTTTAGACTTCATTTTTTATTTTTGTTTTTGGGGCTGGGGCCCGATTGTCATTGGCCTAGAGGCCATAGTGGGCATGCAGGTGCGGGCGAAGCCATAGCTCGCCTTGTAGCAAGGCGAGGCCGGAGCGGGGCCTGCTCGGTGCGGCTGGTGCAGCCGGCCGGCGCGGGCGCGGCCGGGCCGTGGTCAGCGACAAGAGGCGGGGAGAGGCCAGTGCAGGGGGGCGGCTAGGCAACGGCGGGTCAGCGGCGCGAGGTGCGCGGCGGCGCCGGCAAACGGCGGGACAACGAGCGCGGGCAAATGGCGGGACGGCACGGGCAAATGGCGGGACGGCCAGCGGCACGGCCTCAGCTCGAGGAGCCAGCGGGGCGCGGGCGGAGCGAGGGCGTAGGCAGCGCGCGCTGAGCACGCGCGTCGGTGCGGGCAGGCGCGTCCAGGAGCAGGGGACGGCCACGACGCGGGGAGCGGGAGCGCGCGGTGCGCACGCGCGCGAGGGAGTAGTAGTGCGCGGCAGCGGGGCTAGCGGCGGAGCAGCGCGGCCAGAGGAAAAGGGAAGTGGAGGGGGGTTCTCACGGAGGCGCGTAGGGATGGGGCAGCGAGGCGCGAGGAGGGCGACGGGGATGACGGCGTCGGAGAGGAAGCAGGCCGGCGAGGAGGAGTTGAGGAGGAGGACGGCGAGGTCCGGCGATGGGCAGCACTAGCGACGGGGTGCAGGGGAGGGGGACGACGCGGGCGTCGAGGCGATGGGGAGTCCAGCGACGGGGTCGGGGCACTGGCGTCGCGAGAGGGGGGCGGGTTCGTCCCCGATCCAGATCGGATCGGGAGGGGAAGAGGAGAGACGTGGGGGAGTGGGTGGGGGTTGTGCGGTAGCGGCTAGGGTTTGACCGGGAGGTGGGGGTTATGGGAGAGTGGGGATGGCCGGCCTGGGCCTGGCCTGGCTAGAAGCTGGGCCGGTTGGCCCAGTGGGGGGTTCTGTTTTTGTTTTGTTTTCTGTTTTTAATTTTCTTTTCTTTATTTTCCTTTTTCTGTTTTAGCTTTGGCTAATTGTTTGGGCACCAAATGAGTTTTGTAAAATATGAGAGCTCGCCCACAAATCACAGCACAATATATCCTACCACCAAAACTAGTTTGGGGTAAATATCATCTCATATTTATTTTGTAATAATAGAAAGGTTATTAAAAATGTTTTCAGCCACTGTTTGAGGTTGTTTAAGTCACTTATCAAATTTCAGTAATGTATGAAGACAATTTTATCATAGCCTCTGACTTATCTACTATTTATTGAACATTTTAGTTTTAATATATGAAAACTTTTATTGTTTGCTTGATTTTGATTTTGAATTTGAATCGGTTTCAAACTAACGCGAGATTAGCAACAATAACCGAGGTGACGTGGCATCGTTAACGTGGGATTACTGTAGCCTAATTATCCGGGCGTCACAATTCTCCTCCACTACAAGAAATCTCGTCCCGGGATTTAAGAGGTAGAGAAGGGGGGGAAGGTCTAGTTACGAAATTCTAACGGACCTTCTCGATCTTGGTTGCTCTTCTCGAAGAGGTGGATCCATTACATTGACGTCTTCATTTCTTTGCTTCAGGTCATCATGGAGAAGTCGTCCTTTTCTTCGGGAACTCCAACGTACTTACAAACAGGTAAGGGGCAGCTCGGCTACGACAGAATGCTTAGGAGGGAAACAATCTGGGGTTAACCCATGAATGAGCATAAGATTATTTCTTGATTTGAACATATAAAATACATCGAGAGTAAGGTACGAAGGTACAATAAGAGGTTCCAAGCGGATAGATAGTTGCTCGAAGTCTGAACCAGAGTGAGAAAGGGGTTTAGAGCAGCGAGAGTAAGTATTGCGTCTGATACCGGAATAGAGCACTAGGAAGGTGGCACGTGAATTAAATACGGAGCCAAGCGTGAGGAATAACTATTAGAAACAGGGTTGAACAGGAGAGTCAGGTTTCGATCCTGTGGAACTGTGGGTTATGGGCCCACCATGTGAGTTAAAAGTAGGAGCGGTGACATCTTGCACGGTCATGATAGCAAGGCATGTCAGAGAGTAGCATGTCAGTTATGTCGGCAACAACGTCGGTACCAAGGGCGAGGGACAAAGAGAACCATTTCCTGCTCGTTGGATGAGGCGGACCAATAGGCAAAGTTCTCGTCCATCGGTGGCTACCGGAATGTCATCAACAATAGTAACAGGGTTACACCAGACATGATGGTACACCGAGGTGTTTACATAAGCAGAGAAATATTACTGCTTATATCATATAGGTCACAAGAAAGGTTAACCAAAACAATGGAAAGGAAAATGTGATTATTACATTAATCAGACCAATGGAAAGGAAAAGGTGTTTATACTCAAGTTTTAGAGTATATCTTTCCCAAGGAAAGGCAGAGCAAGATATTAAGGATAGGGCTCCAAGTATGTAACCATTTAGGTAAGGGGAGAGGAATTTCATGACATTACCGAAACAACGGTGCTTGAATAATTGATAAAGACAATTTAGCATTGTGCTTCAATTGTTCTTATTGAAGATAGGAGTACCACATACATGCTTCAAGATAGCATTGACATTTTCATTGGGTAAAGATCAGACTCACAAAGGATCCATCAGGAGCAACTTATAGAATAAGTCTTACAATTTCCTCATGGAAGAATGGCTAACTTGATAAAAAGGATACTATAACAATAGGTCCTCCACCCAGGTGTGCAAGGCATGACACCACCTTACCGGGTCTAATATAGACCAATGCTATAACTCTTAAAAAAAATTCCAACCATCGTATCTGACCGGGATTCAGATCTGATTGGTGTCAGAATACCTCAGACTCGGGATGCCTGAGAAGAAAAGGTGCAACACAATTGACTAGATGACATTGTAAGATTTTCAGGAAATGAACTATGGAAGCGAGTTCCGAAACAAGAGTTCATCATTAGTCAAAGGAGAGGATGAGGAGGTGCCTGATGGATTCAGCAACATTTCATCGAGATTTTCAAAAGATGGATTTCCACAATTAGGTGAGCAAGGATATAACATTTGTCAGATCAAATGATATAATGAGGCATGCTCGAGGAAAACATACACATTTAAACATTGGTTGAAAGGTGCGCCCGAAATATGGGCATAGGTAGCCCGATCAATTTTTAGAATGGTGATTCAATAACCGATAGGCTAAGAATGAACTGTCGATCATTAACTTCAAAACAATAGGGTTGCTAGAAGTGCAGAATCCAAACAGCACCGTTCACTTGTTGGTATTCCTGTTAGAAACAACAAGAGGACCAAGAAAAGAATGGTGATGGCGAGAAGCATCACTATATCAAGAATTCTTAAGAGGTGGAGCAATCCTCACAACATTCTTGATATAGATGACAGTAATACTACAGGGTAGAACGTAACCTAAGCTAGATAGCAAGGAAATCAAGGTACAACACAAAAAATGAACAAGTTTGTGTTGGGGGGAAGGCAAGAATGTTGCCGATGATAACACAAATCATCGAGGGGCAAGGATGGTATTTCTCATCACGAATTTGATTGATATTCTAGAAGAGCTCAGAATGTTGATGATGATCACGACATATTTGTCGAGAGATCACCTGAAGATGTAATCGATCGGCGATGACATGAAGTCAAAGGAATGATGAAGCGAAAGGTTATTGGAACCATGTATACGACACAGACTCGAAACCAAGCTTGCGGTTCAAGGCGAAATGATATGATGAGGAAGATCGACATAAGCTTAGCTCATCATCGAAAATTGTGCTCCGGGAAGGACCAGGTAGCACACTTAAAATTTTGCACGATAAGGATATAGCCAATCAGGCTAGGAATGACTTGAAGGATTATTAAACTCATAAGCAACAAAAATTACTTAGAGTTATCGTATTGAAGGTCGGAGCGTGGAATCGATTCACTTATCGATGTTCTTGGTTGATTAACAACTCAGAACCCGGAGGAAATCTGAAATCGGTAAGAAGCAATACTAGATGTAGACTCATAGGAAGCGGCACAGTTCTTTGATATTCTCGATATACCAGAGGGTAATACTCGAAGGAAGATCAAAATACAGGTTGCGGAGATGTAATGATCTATAGAACACAAGCGCTTTAACCTGTCTGAGGAATGGAATCAAAGGAAGAAATTATGGTCGGAACCACAATCATAAATGATCAAACCACGGATACAAGATGAACTTATAAAAAAGGGGTAATTATTTTTACGAGCAGCTTCCATGATAAGTTCTACATCATGTCCATGGGCATGAACACAAAGTTCAAGGTCGACTCCCACTTCTCCAATGCATAACCTATCATTCACTTCTCATTTTAGACGAAGTCATAGTTTTGAAATTTTATCTGGCATAATACCAGTAAAGAGAAAACATAGTCCATCTATAAGAAGAGGCGTCTACTCCTCCATTCTCTCGCTAAGGCATTGGTTTCAAAGTGCATTTTAGATCGATAAGCTCAGAGTTGGGCTGTTTCTTGTATCTGATGGAGCATGAGGTTGGTTCAGCCGCCAACAGCTGACGATCCCGACAGTAATGCTAAGGACGTCGTTCTGGGTATGCTCCAATTAAATACCAGTTTGAATGGGGCATTACTATTTTATTTAGGATCGCAAAAGCCTTTTCCCGATGGTGTCCTTTCGGATCCTGGGAATCTGAGTATGACCCGTAGAGTTTTCCAGGTTCACACAGATTATGGAAGGCATAGATTCAACCCATCGGGGTACCTTAGGAACATATACCGTAATCTTCTGGAGTAATTAACACAAGCTCAGAAGTAGAGCATGGTTGAGGAAGCAGAGGATACAGCTTACCAAAGGCATTATGTATCCCAGGAAAGGCTCACAGGGTTATTGAATATGAAGGACGATGTCGGATAAAACTCATCAAAGGATCCGATGGTCCTCGAGGGACCTGATGTGAGCAACGGTACTCAACCAGAAGAAGAAAGAATGCAAGGAGATCAGATTATAGCAACAACTGACTAATTCAAAGCTCAAATGTAACGAAACTACGATTCCCAAATAAGGGGATGAAAAGAAGAGGCTTTAACCAAAGACAAGTTGAATAGACATAGATCGACAATCAATCAAGGTTTGATTTGTCAAACACCAGCTCATGTCCAGGGTGACGTGTGAGCCAAAAGCAAGAATTCTAATTTGTGATTTATGATTGCAAGCATTCACAACATATCGAATCAAATCAAAATTACGATGTCAAAGGATGCTAATGAACATTGCTAAACATAAGGTAGTAACCATAATGTAAGCAGGTAAGGAGGAACAAGAGTAATAGGCTATTGAGGATTTTCGGAAGATCGAATAGCATTCCAAGGAATTTTGTGAAACACATGAACAACTTTGGATGAACGGATACTCGGCAAGCGCGAGTAATTAACCGTAGGGGTATTCATGCGGCAAGGAACTGCAGGGCAGTAAGCATAAAGAATTATCGGAATATTGGAGAGTAGACATCTTGTAATAACAAGAGGAACTGGGGATGACAATATGAACGACAGGTGTAAGTAGTTATCCAAAGGGAATTATCGATGGAAGTGAATTGCAAAAGCGATGGCACATAGTCCCGAGAGCACATCATAGAGTATCTTCGGAATCTTCTAGTGCAGCAAGTGGCCATCGGTAACACGGGGCTCTCCAGGTGGAAGTGATCACGAGATCCTAATGTTAGAGCTAGCAAAATTCATTTAACCCGAGTAGAAGAGAGTTCAGAGTCCCAGAGTAAAGATCGAGGAGTAAAAGATCCTAGTACCACCCAATGGCGACGTGGGCCCGTAAGACACACAGCCATGTTAGTAAAAGTTTTGCAATGTCTAGACTCGACTTCAGCTAAGGAGTGTGGAAGGGGGATTCCTACAGGCAGCTGGCTCTGGTACCAACTTGTGACGCCCCCGATTCAATCGTACACTAATCATGCACGCAAACGTGTACGATCAAGATCAGGGACTCGCGGGAAGATATCACAACACAACTCTAAAACCATAAATAAGTCATACAAGCATCATAATACAAGCCAGGGGCCTCGAGGGCTCGAATACAAATGCTCGATCATAGACAAGTCAGCAAAAGCAACAATATCTAAGTACAAATATAAGTTAAACAAGTTTGCCTTAAGAAGGCTAGCACAAACTGGGATACAGATCGAAAGAGGCCCATGCCCCCTGCCTGGGATCCTCCTAAACTACTCCTGGTCGTCGTCAGCTACATGCACGTAGTAGTAGGCACCTCCGGTGTAGTAGGAGTCGTCGTCAACGGTGGCGTCTGGCTCCTGGGCTCCAGCATCTGGTTGCGACAACCAGGTAGAATGGAAAGGGAGAAAAGAGGGAGAAAAGCAACCGTGAGTACTCATCCAAAGTACTCGCAAGCAAGGATCTACACTACATATGCATGGGTATCTGCGTAAAGGGGCTATATCGATGGACTGAACTGCAGAATGCCAGAATAAGAGGGGGATAGCTAATCCTATCGAAGACTACGCTTCAGGACACCTCCATCTTGCAGCATGTAGAAGAGAGTAGATGGTAAGTTCACCAAGTAGCATCGTATAGCATACTCCTACCCGACGATCCTCTCCTCGTCGACCTGTTAGAGAGCGACCACCGGGTTGTATCTGGCACTTGGAAGGGTGTGTTTTATATAGTATCCGGCTGTAGTTGTCATAAGGTCAAGGTACAACTCCAAGTTGTCCTGTTACCGAAGATCACGGCTATTCGAATAGATAAACTTCCCTGCAGGGGTGCACCACATTACCCAACACGCTCGATCCCATTTGGCCGGACACACTTTCCTGGGTCATGCCCGGCCTCGGAAGATCAACACATCGCAGCCCCACCTAGGCACAACAGAGACGTCAGCATGCCGGTCTAAATCCTATGGCGCAGGGGTTTGGGCCCATCGCCCTTTGCACACCTGCACGTTGCAAACGCGGCCGGAAGCAGACCTAGCCTAGCAGGCGTTCCAGTCCAATCCGGCGCGCGCCGCTCAGTCGCTGACGTCACGAAGACTTCGGCTGATACCACGACGCCGAGTGCCCATAACTGTTCCCGTGTAGTTGGTTAGTGCGTATAGGCCAGTGGCCAGACTCAGATCAAATACCAAGAACTCGTTAAGCGTGTTATTTGGAAATAACCGCGAACGCCGACCAGGGCCGGGCCCACCTCTCGCCTAGGTGGTCTCAACCTGCCCTGTCGCTCCGCCACAAAGATCCACTCGCGGGTACTCCTACGAGCCGACCCGACTTTAGTCACCACAGGTATCATGTATACTACATAAGTATATACCCATGATCACCTCCCGAGTGATCACGGCCCGATAGTATAGCCTGGCAGACGGACAAGAATGTAGGGCCACAGATGGAATACTAGCATCCTATACTAAGCATGTAGGATTGCAGGTAAAGGTAACAACAGTAGTAGCAAGGACAGGCTATGCATCAGGATAGGATTAATGGAAAACAGTAACATGCTAGACTACTCTAATGCAAGCAGTAGAGGGTAGAATAGGCGATATCTGGTGATCAAGGGGGGGGGCTTGCCTGGAAGCACAGCCGAGAAGGAGGGGTCGTCAACACCGTAGTCGTACTGGGTAGCAGCGGCGTCGGTCTTGGTGTCTAGCGAGAGAAGAGGGGGAAGAAACAATAAATACAATGCAAACAAATGCATGACGATGCATGACATGACAAAGTGTGATGCTAGGTGTGCCCAATCGCGGTAGTAGGTGATACCGACGAAGGGGGGAAACATTCGGGAAAGTATTCCGGGTGTTTCGCGTTTTCAGACAGATGAACCGGAGGGGGATAGTTGCGAGTTCGATAGGTTAGGGATGTGTGGCAGACGAACGGGCTATGTATTCGGATTCGTCTCGTCGTTCTAAGCAACTTTCATGTAGAAAGTATTTTCAACCGAGCTATAGATTATTTTATATTAATTTTTAAAGTTTTAATTCATTTTTCATTAACAGAATTAATTTAAATCAAAAATACGTTTACGGCATCAGCATGATGTTAGCGGTCAACATTGAACGTTGACTGGGTCAACTGACGCGTGGGGTCCGTTAGTCATTGACTGTTATCCTAATTAACAGTTTTAATTAGTTTAGTTAGCTAATTAGATTAACTAACACAGGTTAACTAAGTTAATTAATTGTCCTAATTAATTAATTAAATATTATTTTAGACTTCATTTTTTTATTTTTGTTTCTGGGGCTGGGGCCCGATTGTCATTGGCCTAGAGGCCATAGCGGGCATGCGGGTGCGGGCGAAGCCGCAACCCGCCTGGTAGCAAGGCGAGGCCGGAGCGGGGCCTGCTCGGCGCGGCTGGTGCAGCCGGCCGGCGCGGGCGCGGCCGGGCCGTGGTCTGTGGCAAGAGGCAGGGAGAGGCCAGTGCAGGGGGCGCGGCTAGGCAACGGCGGGTCAGCGGCGCGAGGCGCGCGGCGGCGCCGGCAAACGGCGGGACGGCGAGCGCGCGACGGCGCGGGCAAATGGCGGGACGGCGAGCGGCACAGCCGCAGCTCGAGGAGCCAGCAGGGCGCGGGCGGAGCGAGGGCGCGGGCAGCACGCACTGAGCGCGCGCGTTGGTGCGGGCAGGCGCGTCCAGGAGCAGGGGACGACCACGACGTGGGGAGCGGGAGCGGGCGGTGCGCACGCGCGCGAGGGAGCAGTAGGGCGCAGCCACGGGCGCGATGCGGCAGCGGGGCTAGCGGCGGAGCAGCGCGGCCAGAGGAAAAGGAAAGAGGAGGGGGCAGCGGGGTGCGAGGAGGGCGACAGGGACGACGATGTTGGAGAGGAAGCAGGCCGGCGAGGAGGAGTTGAGGAGGAGGACGGCGAGGTCCGGCGATGGGCAGCACCAGCGACAGGGCGCAGGGGAGGGGGACGACGCGGGCGTCGAGGCGATAGGGAGTCCGGCGACGGGTTCAGGGCAATTGCGTCGCGAGAGGGGGGGCGGGTTCGTCCCCGATCTAGATCGGATCGGGAAGGGAAGAGGAGAGACGTGGGGGAGTGGGTGGGGGGTTGTGCGGTAGCGGCTAGGGTTTGACCGGGGGGTGGGGGTTATGGGAGAGTGGGGGTGGCCGGCCTGGGCCGGGCTTGGCTAGAAGCTGGGCCGGTTGGCCGAGTGGGGGGGGGGTTCTGTTTTTGTTTTGTTCTCTGTTTTGTTTTTTCTTTATTTTCCTTTTTCTGTTTTAGCTTTGGCTAATTGTTTGGGCACCAAATGAGTTTTGTAAAATATGAGAGCTGGCCCACAAATCACAGCACAATATATCCTACCACCAAAACTTGTTTGGGGTAAATATCATCTCATATTTATTTTGCAATAATAAAAAGGTTATTAAAAATGTTTTTGGCCACTGTTTGAGGTTGTTTAAGTCACTTATCAAATTTCAATAATGTTGTCTATAATTTTATCATAGCCTCTGACTTATCTACTATTTATTGAACATTTTAGTTTTAATATTTGAAAACTTTTATTATTTGCTTGATTTTGATTTTGAATTTGAATCAGTTTCAAACTAACGCGAGATTAGCAACAATAACCGAGGTGACGTGGCATCGTTAACGTGGGATTACTGTAGCCTAATTATCCGGGCATCACAGCCCCTTAATCTCGACTGTCGTTAGCTATCTCTCTTCAATGATTTTGAAATCCCCAGAGCCATCATCTCCTCCCACCAGGGCTCCGTTCAAAGCCTCTGCATCCCGTCATGCTACCTGAGCAAGCATACCATGCCCTGCACGGTGGATGCCTGGCTGAAATCCCCTGAATTCACAGAAGTACAGCTGCTTGAGTTCTACTATTCCCCTAGAAATCACCTACCAGATGCCGAACGCCATCTACCTGCGCCCTCAGCACCGATGTCCATCTCGCGGTTTTCGTCCTCTCTCCACACTGCCACCTTTGCGATGTGCTACCTACCAGACAATCTGGTGCTAAACCTTCGACTCCCATTTCTCAAGAAACTTTCACTTGTGCGGGTTCGTATATTAGACGCCTCATTGCACAACATCATCCACTCCAGTTGCCCTACCCTGGAGTGCTTGGTGCTTGTTTTCATAGTTAGAATCGGTTGTCTCCAAATAAAGTCGCCTGACCTTGTAAGAATTGGAATTTATTTTGACGGAAGGCAGCTCATCATCCAAGATGCCCCTTCACTTCAAAGGTTGATCCTTGATTCTAGTTTTTCACCGTCGCAAATAACCGTCCTCTCTGTGCCTAAACTGGAGACGTTTGGTGTAATACATGATTTCTGTGCTCATTTCAATATGGTGTTTGGCTCCACAGTTCTTCAAGTACTTTATATTATCATCTACACTTGTAACCATAGGCTGCATTTTAAATTTCTGCGCATAAGTTATATATCATCTCGGAGTACACATTTTGTACTAATATTATGTTCTATGCTCAATGAAGAGTTTCTCCATGGATAGCCTATCAATGGTGCTGGATTCTGTCAAGATCTTATATATCCAAATGAATAGTTTTGATCTGAACAAGACTATTGGCTTGCTGCAATGCTTTCCATGTCTGGAGAAGTTGTATATAAAGGTGATAATTTCACGCACATTGGAAGCCCGCATATAGTGTACTAGAATTAACCGTTCAGCTGTTGCTCTTTCCACACTCTTTTTTTAGACCTTAACTGTTTTCAATCTTCATGTCTATTTAGGCAATTGGACGGGGTAAGAAAGTTATAACCAATCGGTGGATTCGTAAGCACCGGGATTTTCTCACTTCTCATGACATTCGATTGAAGACAATAACGCTAGAACGATATGTAGACAACCATGCAAACACTAGATTTGTCCCATTCTTCCTGCTGAATGTGAGGTTACTATTGTCCATCGGGCTTAAGTTTATCAGCAGCATGGTTTTGACGGATGGGTATGTCGAAGAGCAAAAAAAGGAGTTTCAGGTGGGCAAAAGAGCTTCTGAACGTGCCGGGCTTCTATTTACAACATATTGTACTCATAATCCAGTAAATTTTTTGACCCAGGATGTTCATTCTATGGACCTGACTGATCCATTTGACTGTGACTGCCGAAAACAGTGCTGGAGTTAGATGTTGTTGCCCTTTTCAACCTGGGTTTTGTCTAAACCTGATGAACAATTAACCCTCGTGCTTTTGTACAGTTTGTAAGCTGGAGTTAGATGTTCTTGCCCTTTTCAACTCGGCTGTGACTGTCATATTTTCTTCGAAACAAGGAAAATGGCTTGCCATTCATTTAATTTAGAGTGAAATATTGTAACAAATCCCAACCAAGGGAAATAACATCACTCTCGCCGGCTGCTTGAGCTCACTATGCATTATAGAAGCCAAGTGATTAGTCCCCACCAGCACCCACAAGCTTATTTTGAACTAGCACACCAAATGGGCTGTAAATTTTCATAGGAAAGGTTGCATGACCGTGACATATTTGGATTCTGACATTTGGGACCCACGAGGAAATAGCCTATCCAAGGGGGTGTCGACTTACTAGCTATTCAACAAACGATTCTGCCTACCAGCCGTTGGATTGACATCCAACATCAATCGTGTATCTTCTATCTCTTGTCTTTTTCCTCCAGCCGCCCAAACCAAACCACCCCGTCGGCTCCGCCTGCTCCCGCCTCCCCTGGCTGGATGCGCCTCCGCCGCCCTACCGTACCCTCCAATGTTGGCCAGTCCCTCCCTCTATTCCCCCACACGTCCTATTATTCTCCGGCGACGTCAGCCCCAACACGCACCCGCACCCGAACCAGTCAACCCTCGTACTGCCCTCCGCCTGTGACTGGACCGGCGCATCTTCCATGGCTCATGTTTGTTCTGCCCGAGGCCTCGCCGTCTTCTCGGCCTTGGTTCGCTCGCTGTGCGCGGTGCGCCGCCCTCTTGCGTTGTCAACATCGTCAACAACCGAGAGGAACAAGGAGATGACTGTACATGAAGAGGATGACAGTAGGGACCCACCAGCGTCATGGCAGTACGCAAGCAAGTGCCTCATTGTTATAAGCCCAAAAAATGGTTCCTCCTAATGGTTGGACATCTGGGGCTCATGCCATTGTCAACGTAGTCAATAAATGAGAGAATTACACAACGAGCGGCTGACACCAGGGACCCAGCAGGTCGCGCAGTTGTTATTTACTTTTTTTTGAGGAACAAGCAATTGTTATTTATACTAGTTTTAGCGACGGATCAGGGTAACAACGGGGCTGTGCGGGGGCTGTGGCCCGTCTAGCCAGGGTTTTATTTATGTTTACCACATCATGAGCCCACTTGTGTTTTTTTTGCTGAAAATGGCTAGGCCATTTCTATTTTTTTAAAAGAAATACCCAAACGAGGCCTAGTTGCTTTATCAGCCCTGCTGGGCTGCAAATCTTTCAAGACGAGGAGAGTTTCATTCGGGTTGCCCAGAAGTGGGCTGTACATTTTTAAAACACATCAAAGCGGGAAATAGTTTCAATTTTTTTTCATTACAAGATTTTAAATTCCATTGATTTTTATGCGTGGACAATTATTTGGATTTTATATTTATATAAATTATTTTTCAAAATAGTTTGAATGTGACTCGATATTTCGGGATTAGAAACAGTTGACCACACCGAAATATGCAAAATTTCGTATAATTTTTAACCGTGGCCGCAATATGGGGTGTAATGCTAACAAAAAGAAGATGGGCTCCAAAAAAATTCATAAGAATTGGAAAATGGGCTGTAAATTATTAGAAATAATGGCATATGGGATGTATGCTGTTTTCCACAGATTAGAGGCTGACTTGTGTGCCTACTACAGGTTGACGCGTATGCTTTGCTAAAAAAAAGGTTGGCGCACATGACGGAGCAGGACTAGGGGGTACTCACCACGTCATCTCCCGACCTGTGGGTCGGGCCGAGGACCCCCATGGTGGTTCGCTATTGGGCCACTTCAGGCAGCCCATGCCGCGTACAAGGAGATTCCACAAAGACTTGGCGCCCAAGACGAGGACTCCTCTAAACTCTAGGCCTACGGTGCATATATAAACCGAGGCCAGGCTAGTCAATAGACAATCTCATATTCATTAGATCAATCTCGTGGTAGATACACGTACTCTGTACTACACCCCATATGAATACAATCAAAAGCAGGACGTAGAGTTTTACCTCCATCAAGAGGGCCCGAACCTGGGTAAAATCCCGTGTCCATGTTACCATCGCTCCAAGACGCCTAGCTTAGGACCCCTACTACGAGATACGCCGGATTTAACACTGATATTGGTGCTTCCATTGAGAGCCTGCTGGGTGATCGTCACGGATCGATGAGATAATCAGGTGATATTTTTTCAATTAAAGCGGATCTGCACAAGTTTTTGTGAGAATTTTTCATCGCCGGTTTGCAAACTTTGTTCACAGATCAAGTTGAGATCAAGGTCTGAAGAATTTGCTAGAACGGCATGCTCGTATTGCAGCATCGGGACCTTATTGCAGTCCAGAGATCGGCAAACGGCGGTGTCCGAACGAAGCGATGAGCGCATCCGAGATCAACCATGCGCTGGCTCCTATACAGCCCCGATCCCGAGGAGTGCCAAGGACAGGCCAGTGCGATACGCAGCCGAGGACGCTCCACGGTAGCGGTCGGCCATCCAGGGAGATTTCTCCTCTTTTGTCTTTTACCTTTCTATATGCCTTTTTCCTTTGCTGTGCATGGATGGTCACCGTCGTCCACTTACGGTAGTATTTCCTTTTTGCTGCTTCCGTACGCCGAAGAGCTAACGACAATCGATGATCAGTTTTGTAGCAAGACTTAGTTAACAAATACTGCTATTTAACTAGTTGTACTACTGCGCGTTTCTGATGAATACTGTCAGTACAGATCGGCGCGATGCTCAGGGAGATACTCCATCCTCCCTTTTCTCTTTATTGTATTTAATTAAAGCATGGCGACAGCTTTTGTCTAGTGGTTTGTCTTCCATGCATGTTGCACGTACTAGATTGATTGGTTTAACCTTAACGTGAGTAGTAGTACTACTACTTGGACTACTCGCTAGCACAGGCGTGAGAGGCTAGATCTCCTGTGCCATATTGATTTGAGTCCCATGACTAATTGCTACATCATCCGTTGTTACCTCACAAAATCATATTTATCTGTGATCAAGGTCCGAAGGAAAATTGCTACGTACGCAGCATTCTGCGTTCTACCGCGGCAGGAAGATCAGCAGACTGCGACGTCTAATCGTAGCGACCGCGCCCCATCACGATCAATTGGGTACTGGCCTCGTGTGTCGCGCATCACCGGGTCCGAGGAGTACGCGCCGAGCACGTCCTATACCATGCCATTACAGGCCGAAGACACTCCCGCACGGGCCGTGGCCATCAGGGAGTTCTATAATTTTCATCTATGTTTTTTTCTCTCTATTTTAATTAGGCACATAGATGTCGCTATCGTGCACTAGTACCTGTCAAAGAAGTATTTTTCTTTGCCGCATAACTAACTCAGTCAAGTGCTAGTTTTTGCAGCACGACTTGTTAAGTCTAATTGATGAGCAGTGCAAACTAGCTTTGCATTAACCGGTGTTTTGTGTGTGCGTCTTCATCCGCAGTCTTACAAACATTGCATCTGCAAACAGACCTCGGCTCTCAGGCTATATTTCTCTAATTATTTACTTCGCTTAAATTAATTTTAAGTGGAGGATTTAAAAAAATATTATTATTATTATTATCTCTGGCTTGCACTATTTCATCTGTGCAGGCTTGCTTACGTGGGGACTCCATCGTCACATTATCGACCTGCACGTCAACTTGGTCGGACTGGGGGTTTCGCCTCATCACTTCGGAATGCCGAACTCCTCGCTCGGCCGTGCTATGTCACCATTTCAGAATGCCGAGCTCTTCGCTCCGCCACCTCGGGACCGGCTTGGGGGCTGGGACCTTGTCCCGCCGTAAGCTCAGGCCGCGCATCGACACCGAGCACATTAACCAGCTAAATCGCTTTCATGCTCAAAAACTTTCAGTTTTAAATTTTGTTCGGTTCGACCAATCATTATACCTTTTTGGTAAAAAGTTGTATGTGAAAAATTTCCTTGTCAAAACTTTGTTTGTGACACACAAATTCAAATACCGCATTTACTTGGGGGCTTCCTTTATGAAGCCTTTCCTCTTGCATATGATTATACTTGTATGGCTTCGTTCCTTGTTCGTGTATTACGCCACATTATGCACCATGTTGACTTAAGTGTTCCGCAAGCTGGGTTGCCTTGCTCCTGTGTTTACCCCTACGTTCCCGATTGTTCAGCTAGGGAGTAAAGGGAGCACCTCTGCGATTGTCACGATCGGGTCATCCGTGCTCGGACCTCAGACTGGGTGAAGCCGAAAGCTAGCGCTCTTATTGTTTTCAATCATGGTCGGCAGACAACGGAACTCATGAGTACAAAAAATCTATTCCACAAGTCTCATAGTAACAATGAGCAACCGAAGGAAGGTATCAGTGGGGGTACTATTTTCTTCGAAGATGCTTCTTACACTTCGTCAGTAATATAGTATAAGTTCCCTGAGCGCGCTTTGTCTGTTACAACCTAATGGCCTGATTGCCTGGTTATCGGAAACACCGTCGATACTCTCGACAGGTGGAGTACATAACACTTTTCGGCCCTTGACCGAAGAGGGAGAAGTCGACGGTCGGTTAAGACGCATTTAAAGTTCAGGTGAACACATATATGATATAAGTACTTCGGTACATACAATCATTATACATAAAATTCTTTTACCCAAGTCACTTGGGGGCTCTTAAATCAGTATGAGCTGTTTTATAATAAGTGTCCTTCCTAGTCATTGCAAAGTCTTTTTCTATCACTCCTTTTTTCGACGCGAGTGTCTGGTCAATAGCCGGGGAGCCTAATTTCTCTCTCAAAGCCGCTAGAGTTTAGTTTGCTAAACTGGCCTAACGAGAAGTACTCCGCCTTCGGGATAGGAGGTTGAAGCCGTAGGCTGACCTGCTTTAAGTCTTGAGATAGGATGTGTCATGTTAAAGCACGACATAAGCAAAAAATATACTAAGGCCAATTTTCAGATTGGCACCGAACACTTCATCTAGTTTGGACGTCAAGTTTTTACTGAAGTTTTTGGTCTTCCAAGCCTATGGCACTTTTAAACTATTTGTGTGTTTCCAGCATAAGTCTCGCAATGCAACGCTGGACACCTTTAGAGAATCGGCAAAAACATTCCCGGATATTGCTATATATGCTTCGGTTTCGAATTGTGTCTTTGGTCAAGAGTTGGATTGCCCGGCTCCTGTGCTTGCCTCCTACGTTCCGCTTTGTTCGGCTAGGTGTGCAAAGGGAGAATCACTGCGATTGTGCTTCCAGCTTGAATGGTTAAGCACCTTAGTGGAGAAAGCCGAAAACTGACTGTCACAATGAGCGTAAACTGGTCAGCGATCCGATGACGGTATCAAACTATATATCGATACCGATTACCCCGTGTTAAACGATGGGCCTTTCATAACATTGGCAGAAGTGTTAAATGGCTAGACTTCGGTCGGTGCACAACACTAACCGGGGGCTCGTAGCTAGCTTCCCCAGTTTAAAGCTCCTATGACTAAGTGAAAGTTATAAACCCCGCATATCTGATTGCCTCGTTTCCGCTAACACAACCGCCTTCGGGTATCGAGACGTCGGCTAAGAGTTGTTTTGTTATTGCGGAAACACCCTGCGTAGCATTTACAAGGGGGTAGAAGCCGACGATGGGCCACTTTCAAAAGATAAACGGTCACAATGGAGTCAAAACAAACATATATCATCAACATTTGTATTCAAGCATTGCCTTCCATAATTATCGTTATAAAGCCATCAATATGCATCAATTTGACTTAAGATTTTGGCCAAGCTGGGTTGCCTGGCTCCTGTGCTTACCCTACTTTCCCGATTGTTCGGCTAGGTGGTAAAGGGAGCACCTCTGTGATTGTTACTACCGGGTCATCCGAGTTAGTACCTCGGACTGGGTGAAGCCAAAAGCTAGCGATCTTAAAGGATATAATTGGTCGGCAACGACGGAAGTGAAAAGTTTGGTTCAATTAGACCACAGAGTTCGGAAACTTTCTCCGAACTAAATCCTCAATATTTTCCTCCCACATTGATCGGAGGTGAGGTTTCATGATCATGGTCAGCATGACAACCCAAGGAAAGGAACCGATAGCGGGACTATTTTCCTTGGAAGATGTTTCTTACATTAAAAAAGTAATATAACATATCTCTCCGCGTACCTTTGTTTATAAAACTGTATGACCGGATTGCCTTGTTTGCCATAAATCTTTGCCATTATAAAGGCTTAATAAAGTAGGACAAACACTCCCCAGCTACTGGCCGAGGAGGTTGAAGCCGATGGTCGGTCAACAAAGTTTTGTACAATGTGGATCTGAGCATTTATGATGTCAAGTCCTTGGATACATAGAATCATTACACATAATTTGTGATTTTACTCTGGATATCGATCCTTAATTCGGCCACTCATGCCCACATTAAGGCTCGGGGGCTACTGGGCTTCGCACTCATTATTTATAAATATTAAAGGGGCACATCGATCCCCTGATCTGGTGTTGCCACCCGACCAGTAGATCGGGGGCTACTGCATTGCCTATTCAATGCAGAAAATACAAAGTGCTCAGTGTTCAGCATGACCGAACCATGGACAAGCGCGTCTTTGGACAACAACAAGTACCATCTGGGACTTATCCGGCGTCAAGCTAATATATCACGGTGACTTCTCACGACCCTCTCTCAGGGGCCCGTTCGCCGATCACTATTACCTCTAATATATTACATTACGTTTCTATTCCTATGTATGCTGCCGAGCTAGGAGTTGATCCTCAGGCCGATTTCATGACCTGAGTCTCAGGAGCTACTAGGATCAGCGGTTTCATATTTTCCTTCAGGTGCATCTCAGATTTTAGGTCGACAGACACCTTGAGGGCTACTAGCAATACATCTCGTCAGCAAATAAAGTTACACACATCGGAAATAAAATCCGAAAACAATCAGCCCATGACCGAGGTGCTGAACAACCTCGAAAGCATTTCGGGATATAGCTCGGATGCAAGTGGCTGGCTCCATAGAGGGCATTTCCGGCATTAAGCTCGGCTAAACTCCTTCAACTTTTTTGAGCCAAGGAGATCTATGACGCTTCGGATATAGTCCGGCGCTGGAGCGCGGATGCTCTCCGGCGTTGGAACTTTGATATAGTCCGGTGTTGGAGCTTGGATACAGTCCGGCGTTGGTGCTCGGATACAAACAGGCATTGGAGCTCGCCTGCAAAAAGACACCTCTAATGCAATCCGGCGTTGGAGCTTGGATAGAGTCCGGCGTTGGAGCTCGGACGCGAGAAGACACCGCCGCATGGGAAACACTTCAAACCCGAGGTGTGGCATAAAAATAACAAGGCATTGATAAAGGCCGAAGACTTAAAGAGATCCTCGGATACCCGACGTGTAAACTCTTCAGACTGACTTCGGTGATCCTCCAGATTAAAGATGAGAAGATTTGTTGAACCAGTTTTCAAGACCGATGACCGAAGATAAAGAACAGTTCGGAAGAATCGGGGAGCGTCCCCAACTTGAAGACCGGTTCAGGGGGCTACTGACGGTGTCCGGGACTAGGGGGGACCCAGCACGTCATCTCCCGACCTGTGGGTCGGGCCGAGAACCCCCATGGCGGTTCACTATTGGGCCACTTCGGGCAGCCCATGCCGCATACAAGGAGATTCCACAAAGACTTGGCACCCAATACGAGGACTCCTCTAAACCCTAGGCCTATGGTGCATATATAAACCGAGGCCAGGCTAGTCAGTAGAAAATCTCATATTCATTAGATCAATCTCGTGGTAGATACATGTACTCTGTACTACACCCCATATGAATACAATCAAAAGCAGGACGTAGGGTTTTACCTCCATCAAGAGGGCCCGAACCTGGGTAAAATCCCGTGTCCATGTTACCATCGCTCTAAGACGCCTAGCTTAGGACCCCTACTACGAGATACGCTGGATTTAACACCGACAGCACACGCAACGCCGTGTCAACTTAGTCAACACACGAGAGCAGTGACTGTTGGATGTCCATCCAACGGCCGTCGTGCTTCTTCAATCTCTGCTCTTCCTCCTCCAGCCGCTCAAACAAGCGCCGGCGGGACTGCCTGCTCCCTCCTCCCGCAGCCGGCTATGCTGCCGCGCAGGCCTCACCTCCCCATCGTTCTCCCATCGCTGGCCTCGCCATCCCTCTACTCACCCACACCTACTGTTATTCTCCGGCGACGGTAGACGAACCAGTAAACCCTCGTACTCCCCTCCGCGTGGGAAAGAACTGCCGAGTCTTCCCTGGCTCCGTGTCATTCCCTTCCTAGGCCTCGCTGTCGTCAACCACCCTGGTGCTCTCGGCACGGCGTGGCCAACATGGTCAACGAACGACATGCATCGGAAGTGGACTATACGTGGAGAGGCTGACAGCTGGGTCCATGGCCGCCCGCAAGGAAATGCCTCCTTATTACACGCAAAATAATGATTCCTCCACCTGACAGCTGGGACTCACCGGAAGGGCCTCTGTAATTCATGAAAAAAATGTTCCCCCGCTGACAGGTCGGACCCACCAGCTATATCTTCGCATGCAAGGAAGTGCCTCCTTATTACGCACAAAAAAATGAATACTCCCCCGGCTAGCTGGGACCCACCATAATGGGAGGCTGACTTGTGGGCCTACTAAGATGACGGGGATGGAGGGCTTTGTCAACTTAGTCAATATGAACGATTCTAGCTCCAGTGACCGTACGATGTCCATCCAACGGCCGTAGTGCTTCTTCAACCTCTGGTCTTCTTGCTCCAGCCGCCCAAACAAGCGTCGGCCGTGCCACCTACTCCTGCCTCCCATGTCCGACTGTGCTGCCACTGCTGGCCATGCCATCCCTCTATACTCACCCACACCTCATGTTATTCTCCGGCAACGGTAGCCTCACACCGCAGCCGAAGCAGTCAACCCACGTACTCCCCTCTGCGTGGGCATCCACTGTCGCGTCTTCCCCGGCTCCGCGTCGTCCCCTTCCTAGGCCTCGCCATCATCCACCGCCCTGGTGCTCTCGGCGCGGCGTGGTCAATGTGGTCAACGAACGACTTCCATCGGAAGAGTACTGTACGTGGAGAGGCTGACAGCTGGGTCCACGGCCGCAGCAAGGAAGTGCCTCCTTATTACGCGCAAAATAATTATTCCTCGACCTGACAGCAGGGACCCACCGGATGGGCCACCGTATTTCGCGAAAAAACATTTCCCCCCTGACTGCTGGGACCCACCAGCTACATCTTCGCATGCAAGGAAGTGCGTCCATATTACAAGAAAAAAATGATTTGCCCCCCTAACTGCTGGGACCCACCAGCTACATCTTCGCACGCAAGGAAGTGCCTGACAGTCGGGACCCACCCGGTCGAAGCATCCGTAGCATTGTCATTCTTATCGCGAACATGTACGTACATACGACCGGTCTGTCTGCAGGCTGCAGCGATGAACCGTGGCCGTGTAAGGAAGGGCACGTGTCGTAGTAGAGGCACGCACGTGTCATAGTAGAGGCACGCACGTAGCATGTACACGTACATACAACGACCAGGGTGCAAGAAAGTAAATACAGCCACGTACGTACATACGGGAGGGGTCTCGAATGCCTACTCGTGCATACGTATGGCAGGGCTCGTGTACATGGGTGGGTCAGAACGGAGAAACTGCGTCGTCGTCGTGTTCATGGGGAGGCAACGGAATGCGTCGTGTTCATCGGGAGGCAACGGAACGTGTGCTATTCATCGGGAGCCAACCGGCTTGGACAGAACAACCGATGGAAACGAGGCCTGGCGTACCGCAGAACGGAGGAAATGGCCTTGTGTTCGACCGGCCACGGTCGAAACGGGATCCTGTTCATCGGGAGGGGTCTGGCGTACCGCAAAACGGAGGAAACGGACCTCCTACGGTCGAAACAGGGTCCTGTTGATCGGGAAGGGTGTGGCGTACCGCAAAACGGAGGAAACGGACTTGTGTTGGAGCGTTATGGTCGAAACGGGGGTCCTGTTCATCGGGAGGGGTGTTCTTCTCCACCGTCGACTGCCTCCACGGGCTACTGTTCATCCATCGTCGACTGCCTCCACGGGCTACTGTTCATCCACCGTCGACCTCCTCCAGCCTCCACCTGTGACTGTTCATTCATGGGCTCCTGTTCATCCAGCCTCCACCGCGCACTCTTCCATCGGCTATTATTCAACCAGCCCTCTCCACGGGGTCCTGTTCAACCACCCCTCCACGGGCTACTGTTCATACAGCCCTCCACTGGCTACTATTCAACCAGCCCTCCACGGGGTCGTCCTGTTCATCTAGCGCTCCACGGGTTCCTGTTCATCCACCCCTCCACCGACTCAATCGATCGGGGTCCTGTTCATCCAGCGGCAACGGCCTCTACTACCACGGGGTCCTGTTCATCCACCCCCCAACGGGAACTGTTCATCCAACCCCCCCCCCCCAACAACGCTCACTGTTCATCCAGAGGCACCATTGATCGGCTTCAGTTAGCACCAGTAGCGAACGAATCACTCGGGTTCAGTTAACAGCAATGGATCGATCGATCGCTCGGGTTCAGTAACGCGTAGCGTGCAGTGCAATCGCTCGGGTTCAGTTAGAGCCCAACGCCTCGCTCAGGTTTAGTTAGAGCGCAACGCCTCACACACACGCGCATACGTACAATACAAACACGCATCGCTCGGCCCCCGATCACCCACCGTAACCGGGAACTCCCCCGATATTTTCCTCGCCCTCGCTTCTACCATAGTTTTTTCGTCATGGACGACCCAAAGAATGTCATGCAGCTATGTCTCCGGCCCGCCTAGGACGAAAAGCCCATTTTCTGTCATGATTTTTTGTCATAGAAGTAGGAGCCCACCACATCTATGATGATACCGGGTTTTGTCACAATTATTGTCATAGAAGTGTCATAAGCATGACAGAAAAAAAATTGTTCGGCCCAAAATGTCACGGATGTGTCTGTTTTTTGCAGTGCAAGAAGGCGACGAAGGGGTCGACCTCGCGGTCTGATCTACCACCTGGTTGGATCCAGGGGGATTGGATCCGCACCTCCGTCACGCAGGAGGATCTGTAGAATCTCGTCGCTGATGGCCTGATTGCGGAGGGGTCCTGGAGGTTGCCGGAGGGGGACATCGAGCCCGAGCCGCGCGAGGGAGAGTGCGTTCTCCTCACAACACACGTCGAGTGAGGTTTCTCTTTGCTCCCTCACCCATTCTTCCAAGCTTTCTTGAACTTGTTTGGTGCTCAGATCCATCACTTTCCTCCCAACACCATCTCTTATCTTGCTGCATTCATTTTGATGTGCGAAAACTTCCCGGGGTGCCACCCACATTGGGGATTGTTTAAGCACATCTTCACTTGCCGATCTCAGTCACTTAAGAAAGCTAATCCGACAGATGAGAGGACGCATGTGATCCAAATGTGTGGGGGGTTAGGAATCTAGATGAGAGGTAGGAGCTCTTTTCATCCTATGACCTTTCCTGAATCGGTTAGGGGGTGGCAGTCGCCTTGGTTTTACTGCAAGGATGTCCTGACTCCTGGTCAGTCGACTGGCCTTCCCCCTTTCTCTCTGGAGAGACTCTGCACCCCTCGTTCATTGACTGTATTCGAGAAGGAGAAGGGTGAGGTAGCTATTTTGGTCGATGTGGTCGTTGCGTTGGTCCAGGGTAGAGTGACAGGCATGGATCCGTTGGAGGTGTTCCTTAGTTGACGCATCTAACCCTTGCAAGGTTGCGACCACCCCATGTGGATGTACTCGGGCCCAGAAGACACCGCTGAAGGTGTCCTGGACTAGGGGGGTACTCACCAGGTCGTCTCCCGACTAGCTGGATCGGGCCGAGGACCCCCATGGCGGTTCACTCATGGGCCACTTCGGGCAGCCCATGCCGCATACAAGGGAGATCCCACAAGACTTGGCGCACAAGACGAGGACTCTCCTAAACCATAGGCCTCTGGTGTGTTATATAAATTGAGGCCAGGCTAGTCAATAGACAATCTCGTATTCATTACTACAATCTCGTGGTAGACACATGTACTCTCTACTATACCCACATTGAATATATTCAAGCAGGAGTTGGGCTTTACCTCTAAGAGAGGGCCCGAACCTGGGTAAACACCGTGTCCCTAGTCTCCTGTTACCCATCGCTCCAAGACGCCTAGCTTAGGACCCCTACTACAAGATGCGCCGGATATAGAACCGACATTGGTTCTTTCATTGAGAGCCTGCTCGGTGTTCGCCGCGGATCGATGGGATGATCAGGTGCTATTTTTTCAATCAGATTCGTCTTGCATGAATTAAATTCTTTGAGATTATTGTTGTTGGATCGCAATTTTATTCCACAGGCTCGTCCAGGATCTACTTCGATCTTAGATCGAATCCATGAATTTATGCGTCGGGCAGCCGCTAAGCTTCAAGAGATCAGCACGACCGAGGAAAAGAGCGTTGTCATCGCCGGCTGAGCGCTGGCCTCGTGTGATCCCGGGTCCCAAGCGGCCACAATGGGCCAAAAGCTACCCTCCTCGGGCAGTGCACGCACAGGGATGATCCTCTCCTCTCCTTTTATTGTTATTTTATTATTAAGATAGCGACACTGCCGCTGGTTAGATGGTGCAGTTTTGTTAAATTCCTTCATGGCTACTACTTCACATGGGGGTCAAATCAGCCTTACAAGAGACAGAGCGACGCTAGGGCACGTGGAGAACCAAAACGCTTTGGACTACTAGTACAAATCCATGGGGAGTTCACGTATAGGACTCCACTCAAAATTATTAATCAATCATCAAGCCGATTGAGGTCTCATTGATTTCCGTAAAGGGCAGTACTAGTCCGATCAGTTCAGGCTTTTTCACTTCGGATTTCAACACCTCGCTACTCGAACAAGAATACCAGGTTCTATTTTTCCGGTTGCCTGTACCATATATATTAGTTCCACATAGTATATTTTCCTGCCGGTTTGCATGAATTTTCTTGTATAGATTTTCCTGCGGCTGGTCCACAATTTGGTCCGCTGACCTCCTATCGACATGGTGGTCCGGACGGTTCAAACACGGCCAGCTCCTGGCTAGCTGGCATCACCCGTAGTCCGGCGGACACCGAACTACGTTGAGGGGTCACTGCATCTCACTCCCATGCCATCAATCCGACCTCAAACACCCAGGCCATGTTTACCGGATTATTCACTTCGCATAAATTAATTATGCACCTTTTTTCAATCATTATTATATTTTCTTGCATGCACTAATTTATGCGTGCAGGGAATCAACTTCAACTGCGTCACACGGTCAACTCTGTGGGCCGACGTCGTCGTCCTGCCTGATCGAGTGGTGGCGTCGCCTCAGCGCGCGTCCCCTTGTCAGCATCTCCGCGCGGCCACTCCGTCGGGACGACCTCAGCATTTAGGCCATATTTCTTTAAATTATTTACTTCACTTAAATTCATTAAGTAGAAGAATTTTGTTTAAAATTATTATTATTATTTGTAGCTTGCACTGTTTATATGTGGGCAGGGAAGCTACTTTGCCGGCGCCCCCCTAGTGACGGCCAGGATGCATCACCACCATGGCAAGCCACCCTGCGCTGGCATTGCTGCACTGTCGCTTCTCAAGCCGACGTCCATCAAGGCTACTCCAGCTTCACCCGTCACGCGCAGTGGTGCGCGTGAGGCCGGCAAGAATTTTGTTCGGCGGCCATCCAAGGAGATTCTCTCCTTTTGATATTAGTTCCTTTTGCTTTATTTTTTATTCGGCACCTGGTCTCTGATTGTCCGCTAATAGTTTCCTTTTGCTTGGTAAGAGGAGTACACTCGATTGCTAGTTTTGCAGCCAATCTACACGTACGTTCATGACTATTTGTCCAACTAGTACAACTACATGCATACTAATCAACTGGTGCTACGTCCGCCCTCCAATTCCTGATGATTGTTGGAGCTATTCCAATACAGATCAGGTTTTTATCATTATTACCATTTGCTTCGGTCTGTTACAGCCGTCGTCGCAACCGCACAGGATAGTGTTAGTTTTTATTTTTTTTCTAACTGTGTACAATGCAGAATATTTTCGGTTGGTTTATATTGCATTATTTTTTGCAGATATACTTTGCCGACGCTTGTACTTCCAGCCGACATACACGTCAGAACCTTCATCAAACCGACCTCCGCGTTCAGATTGGCGGTTCCGTATATTGGCCGGCCCGACGCAGTCTTGATGCACTCCGGCTAGGACGTCCCTCATCCATAATCATCTCGTCTGCTATCAGTTTTGACGTCATCGGATAAGTCGACAGGTGCAATTGTTTTAGTTATTCGCGTTGTGCATATTAATAATATTTCAAAGAGTATTCTTTGCTCGTCATCGATTTTTGGTACTGCAGGTTTTGCAGCCTGATCTACATTGAGGCCGTCGTTTTAGGGCAATCCCATATGTCATCGCTGTCCCACGCTCATCGTGTCCTCCGTAACTCGGGCAACCATGCGAATTCGGATTTTGTCACCTCGTCATGCCAAATGCCCTGTGTCGACATCATCCTTGAGCCAGGCCACATCTCTTGCAATACATTATTTTGCGTAAATTAATTATGCGAGGTTATATATATATATATATTTATTTATTTATTTATATTATTATTTTTTGGACTGCACTATTTTACATGTGTAGGTAATCCACTTCGACTGCATCACGCGGTCACTTCGGCAAGCCGACGTCGTCGTCCCAATCGGCGTGAATCGGCTTGCGTGATCACCTTGTTGGTCGAATTACCATACCAACATGTTCGGTTGCCTCGGGGACTTCGGCATCGCTGAGAGAGCTCTACCTCATCGAGTGTTCGACACACGGGCCATATCTCCCTTATTACTCACTTTGCATAAATTATTAATTATGCAACAATTTTTTGTCCGGCTTGCACTATTTTCTGTGCATAGGTAGATAATCCAGGTTGGGCAGCACTGTCACCTCGGCATACCGACGTACCACATCACCTCGGTGTACCGACGTACCACGTCACCTCGGCTAGACCAGGGGCTTCGTCATCACTTCATTAACCCACACCGGGGACTTCGGCGTCATACTGCCGGCCTGCTCCGTCGCCTCGGTCGGACTGGAGGTTTCACCTCGCCACATTGGCCGTTCTATGTCGCCACTTCGGAGTGCCGATCTCTTCGCCCCGCCACCTTGGGACTGGCTTGGGGGCTGGGACCTCTTCCCATCGTAAGCTCGGGCCGCACATCGACACCGAGCACATTAACCAGCTAAGTCGCTCCATGCTCAGTTTTTTATTTTTTTTATTCATTCGATTCGACCAAAATTTATATTTGTGTTAAACAAAAACTTAGTTTGTTAAAAACGTTATTTGTTAAAAACACTTCCCTTACCCAAGTTGACTGGGGGCTCTTAAAATTTATATGAGCCATTTTATAATAAAACTTCCTTCTTAGTCGTTGCAAAGTCTTTTCCTGACACCCCTTTTTCGACTCGAGTGTGTGGTCAATAGCTGGATAGCCCTTTTTCTCTCTAATGCCGCTCGAGTTTAGTTCGCTAAAATGGCCTAACGAGCAGTACTCTGCCTTCGGGATAGGAGGTTGCAGCCGTAGGCTGACCCGCTTGTAGTCTTGAGATCGGATGTGTCACATTAATGCATGACAAAAGCACAAAAGTAAGACCAATTTTCGGATTGGCACCAAATGACTTGATTTACTTCAGGCGTAAAGTTTTTACTGAAGTTTTTTGGTTTTCCAAGCCCATCCCACTTTTAAACTATTTGTGTGTTTCCAGCATTAGTCTCGCAGTGCAACGCTGGACACCTTTAGAGATTCGGCACAAACATTCTCGGATATTGCTATATATGCATCGGTTTCGAATTGTGTCTTCGGTCAATAGTTGGGTTGCCCGGCTCCTGTGCTTGCCTCCTATGTTCCGCTTTGTTCGGCTAGGTGTGCAAAGGGAGAACCACTGCGATTGTGCTTCCAGCTCGCATGGTTAAGCGCCTCAGTGGAGAAAGCTGAAAACTGATTGTCACAATAAGCGTAAACTGGTCAGTGATCCGATGACTGTGTTAAGATCGATGGAGGTCACCCCGTGTTAAATAATGGGCCGTTCATAACATTGGCCGAAGTGTTAACGGCTTGACCTTGGTTGACGCCGTACACTAACTGGGGGCTAGTAGCTGGCCTCCCAACTTTAAGCTCCTATGACTAAGCGAAAGTTATAAAACCCGCATATCTGATTGCCTCGTTTCCGCTAACACAACCGCCTTCGGGCACCGAGACGTCAGCTAAGGGTTGTTTTGTTATTGCGGAAACACCCTGCGTAGCATCTACAAGGGGGTGGAAGCCGATGATGGGCCACTTTCAACTGATAAACGGTCGCAACGGAGTCAAAATAAATACATCATCAGTGTATGTATTTAATATACGAGGTCTGCCTTCCATAATCATCGTTATAAAGCCATAAATATGCATCAATTTGACTTAAGATTTTGGCCAAGCTGGGTTACCTGGCTCCTGTGCTTACCCCTATGTTCCCGATTGTTCGGCTAGGCAGTAAAGGGAGCACCTCTGTGATCGTTACTACCGGGTCATCCGAGTTAGTACCTCAGACTGGGTGAAGCCGAAAGCTAGCGATCTTAAAGGATATAATTGATCAGCAACGACGGAAGTGAAAATTTAGGTCCGCTAAAGACCACATAGTTCGGGAAATTTCCCCAAACTAAATCCTCAATATTTTTATCCCGCATTGATCGGAGGTGAGGTTTTACGATCATGCTTAGCATGACAACCCAAAGAAATGAACAGATAGCGGGACTATTTTCTTTGGAAGACATTTCTTATGTTAAACATTAATATAATATATCTCTCTGCGTACCTTTGTTTATAAAACCGTATGGCCGTATTGCCTTGTTTGTCGTAAATGTTTACCCTCATCAAGGCTTTATAAAGTAGGACAAACACTCCTCAGCTACTGGCCGAGGAGGTGGAAGCCGGTGGTCGGTCAACAAAGTTTTGTACAATGCGGATCCGAGCATTAATGATGTAAAGTACTTGGATACATAGAATCATTACACATAATTTGTGATTTTACTTCAGATATCGATCCTTAATTCGGCCACCTGTGCCCACATTAAGGCTCGGGGGCTACTGGGCTTCGGGCTTATCATTTACTAATATTAAAGGGGCACAACGATCCCCTCATCTGGTGTTGCCACCCGACCAGTGTCTCGGGGGCTACTGCATTGCCTATTCAATGCAGAAAACTCAACGGGCTCAGTGTTCGGCTTGACCGAACTATGGGAAAACGCATCTTCGGACAACAATAGGCACCATCTGAGACCTATCCGGCATCAAGCTAATATATTATGGCGACTTCTGAAAACCCTCTCTCAAGGGCTTGTCCGCCGAGCACTATCTCCTCTAATGTGCATCTCGGGTTTTAGGACGACACACACCTTGAGGGATACTGGATATATACATCTCATCAGCAAATAAATTTTACAGCTCGAAAGCAATCTGACATAAAGCTTGGATGCAAGTGGCTAAATTCATATAGGATGTTTCCGACATAAAGCTCGGCCGCGAGCGACTGGCTCCATAGAGAACTTTTCAGTGTTAAGCTCGGATAAACTCCTTCAAACTTTTTCAAACACGAGGTAATCTATGCCTCCTTAGTTGTAGTCCGACGTTGGAGCTCGGCTGCAAAAAGACAGCCCGGCAACAGTCTGGCAATATAGCTCGGATGTAGTCCGGCGTTGGAGTTCGGCTGCCAGAGGATACCTCAGATGCAGTCCGGCGTTGGAGCTCGGACGCAAGAGGACACTGCCGCACGGGAACAACTTCAACCCCGAGGTGTGGCATAAAAATAACAAGGAATTGATAAAGGCCGAAAACTTAAAGGGTCTCCTCAGATACCCAACGTGTAAACTCTTCGGATTCACTTCGGTGATCCTCAAGATTGAAGATGAGAAGATTTGTTGAACCAGTTTTCAAGACCGATGACCGAAGATGAATAACAGTTCGGAAGAATCGATGAGCATCCCCAACTTGAAGACCGGTTCAGGGGGCTACTGACGGTGTCCTGGACTAGGGGGGTACTCACCAAGTCCTCTCCTGAACAGCTGGATCGGGCCGAGGACCCCCATGGCGGTTCACTCATGGGCCACTTCGGGCAGCCCATGACGCATAGAAGGGAGATCCCACAAGACTTGGCGCACAAGACGAGGACTCTCCTAAACCCTAGGCCACTGGTGTGTTATATAAACCGAGGCCAGGCTAGTCAATAGACAATCTCGTATTCATTACTACAATCGTGTGGTAGATACATGTACTCTGTACTATACCCACATCAAATATAATCAAGCAGGAGTAGGGCTTTACCTCTTAGAGAGGGCCCGAACCTGGGTAAACACCGTGTCCCTAGTCTCCTGTTACCCATCGCTCCAAGACGCCTAGCTTAGGACCCCTACTACGAGATACGCCGGATATAGAACCGACAACCGCTCGGACCCACCCGGAGGAGGTCAGTGAGGAGATGGAGGCCCAGTGGCTTCGGAGCATTATGGAAAACAAGGACAACCCACACGGAGCCAAGCGGATCTTGCCATTCGACGCCGAGAATGCTCCAGGAGTGGTCAGACGCGATTTTGTCAAGTGTTTATGTCTTGTATTCTCCAATATGCAGTTATTATGGAATCTGACTGACTTTCGTAATCTGTGCCTTGGAGGTTTTCACTAAGATGTACTCGCCCATGCCAAATGGCAAGCAGCACCTCGGAGGAGCAGAGAGCGAGGGCGTCGACATTGAATTGCTGATGACAGCGATGACTCCGACGGCAGCGAGGAGGTCGAGTCACCACCACGCTCCGAGCGATGCTCCAAGCAGTCACAAGACCCTGCGGGCGGCCATGGCAAGGCGGCGGCGTCGAGTGCAAGGATTCTGAAGCGCACTCGGACATTAACTCCAGAGCCGACGGAGAAGACCGCAAAGCAAGCTAAAGTCGCTCCGCCCAAACCTCAGAAGGCTTTGCCTAGGATCAAAGTGGTTGTGCCTGTTGCTTTAGCGTAAGTGTTTCTTTTCCTTTTCCTTCATTGCTGTTGTGGACCTTCTTGTTTGTCTGACTGAATGGAATTTTGGACCTCCAAGGCCACTACTTCAGGGACGTCCCACATGGAGATCGATGATGAGCAGGCTGATGCAGATACCGCAGACATGGCCACTTCTCGAGCAGGTACGATACTGCAGACATGCTCACACTTTATCAGTTGTTTTGGTGGTTGACTGGAATCTCACTCTTGAGTGTTTGTAGTACCAACAGATATAATCCAGCTTCTAGACGATGATGAGGATGAGCCTCCATGGAGTGCAGGGCGAAGAGGCAGAGCCTCGACCATCTCATGGGGCCTGAGCAAGAGAACGCCTTCGAGTCGGACGTCTCACCCGCCAACTGAACCCGTTGTTCAAGAACTCGGTGGGTCATCCCGAACTGGTGTTTCCTTTCCTGTCCCATTGTCGACTGCTCAGCCTCCAGTGACGGCGCTCAAACAATCGGTCCGAGTGGGCAACCTCAAACGCTGACTCCTCCAGCTTCATATCAACCCCCGTGTTCGACTGGATTTGATCTTCATCACAGCCCAGAGGACCAAACTGGAGCTGCCAAGGAGGCCATGATCCAAGTAGGCCGGAGAGGCTGAAGGTGGTGTATGAGAATAGCAATGCCGCTTACGACGCCAGTTCTGCCCTTCAGACCAATGTCCGAGTAAGTACGATTATAAGTTGATTTCCGATTGGGTCATCGCTCGTTCTGTTGGGGTATGCTGCGTGAAAACTGCTGCTTTATTATTTGTAAGATGTCCGTGGATGAGCATGAACCTTTAATGTGCATCTATCATGGGTCTGTGCCTTGAATCTGTACACCCACTGGGTGTTTTCTTTTGTTGTGTAGTTCTTCCACTCGAGTCAGTCAGGTCGTGTCGAGTGGGTACCTGGTCCAGTTTGGGCATGCTGAGTGCACCCACTGGGTGTAGTCCCCGAGACCGCTGTCGACTGTGGGCAGTCGGCAGGGGTTTGAGAACAAGGGATTTGGGGGGGGGGGCGGACAGGCCAAGCCAAGTGGGAGATCGAACCAGTGGGGGCATGCTGAGTGCACCCACTAGGTGTAGTCCCCGAGACCGTCGTCGAATGTTTGGTTCGGCGGTGGTCTTAGAACTTCTCTGATAATCAGCAACCTGAATTTGCTCTTCCCCACTCGGAAGTGAAGGATCTTTCTTTTCATCGACTAAATTTCTTTTTGTTGATCGCAGAAATCTTGTGAACTTGGGACTCAGTATGCTGCTTTGGAGAAGGAGAAGATCCAACTCCAACTTGATTTGGAGCTTGCTAAGAACAATTTGAAGAAAGCTCAGGATGAAGTGAAGACCATGGGAGGTAATGTTTTTCTGACTGTATGTTTTGCCATTTCTTCTTTTTCATCCTTTGAACCGAGTGAATCCACTCGAACAGATGTGCGTAGTGAAAACCGTCAACTCCAAGCATGACTGAAGAATGTTATTTCTTTACACACCATGAAGCAGGCATTGGAGAAGAAGGACACTGATCTTGCGGGGGCACAGAAGGTGGCACTTGAGAAGACTGAATTAGCTGAGAGAAAGCTAGCTTCATTCAGAAAACTTGAAGAGGAAAATGCCCATCTGAAGACTGCTGTCGATGAGGTGAAGAAAGAAGCTGCACAATTGAAAGTAGAGAAAGTGGCCCTAGCTGACAAGGTGGATGAGCTCACTCGGAAGAGAGACGAGCTAGAGGTTTACTTGGGAGGTCTTGCCAAGAAGTTGTGCATCATGCTTGAAGGTATCTTTCTTCGCTCGAGTGAATTCAGAAAACTTTTCACATAATACTGCTACCGACTCATCCTTTTCTCTCTTGTTCAGAGTTCTATCGGGATTTTGAGCAGGAGACCGAACGGATTGAACCAGGCTTGGACCCCACCAAGTCACTCGTCAAAGATGAAGCCGTGATGAATGTAATGCGACTTGAAGCTCGTCTTGACAGTGTCTTGGGGTACATTGCTCGACTGAAGGTTGCGCTGTCAAAGATAGACCAAGAGCTGTGGCCGGAGGACAGACTTCAGAATGACCTCAAGTCGCTGATGTCTCATCTCAATGAAATTCCTAATCAAGTGCAGGCATGGAAGAAATTAGCTGCCCGCTATGGAGCTGACGTGGCTCTTTCACTTGTCAGAGTCCATTGCAAGGATGCTAAGGAAGAAAAACTGAAGGCTCTCCAAGTGGCGAACACGAGGAAGCTCCAGTTCCAATCCTTCATGGAGACCTTCATTGAAGCAGCCACTCGCATAGCTGATGGTATCGACTTGGACACCTTCATTGAGCCAGCGAGTCCTCCTCCCACCGAGTGAAGGAAAAACTTTAATGATTCGACCTTATTTGCCTCAGAATGCCGAGTGATCGTGTAACCATTAAACTCTTTCGGGCCTGGCGCCTGAGTACTTTTGCTTGCCTTTCTGAAACTTGACGGATTTATCCGAGCTTGGTTGTTTTTATCTGAATATTGCTTTTCTTGCTTTCAGAATGCTTTGCGTGATCGAATTTTTTGACCAAGGAAAAACTGGTTCGCGACTAAGTCTTCGAATGAGAGGATTGCTCTACCCTCGGAATAGATTTTTAACTTAGGCGAGCGCGGGCTCGCGGCTAAGTCTCCGAGTGAGAGGATTGCTCACCACTCAGAGCAGATTTTTAACTTAGGCGAGTACGGGGCCGCAGTTCAGCCCCCGAGTAGGAGGATTGCTCTTCACTCGGAGTAGATTTGTAACTTAGGCGAGTACGGGGTCGCAGCTAAGCCCCCCGAGTGGGAGGATCGCTCTCAACTTGGAGTAGTTTTTTAACTTGGCGAGTACGAGGTCGCAGCTAAGCCCCGAGTGGGAGGATCGCTCTCCACTCGGAGTATATTTTTAACTTAGGCGAGTACATGGTCGCAGCTAAGCCCCCGAGTGGGAGGATCGCTCTCCACTCCGAGTAGATTTGTAACTTAGGCGAGTACGGGGTCTCAGCTAAGCCCCCCGAGTAGGAGGATCACTCTCCACTCGGAGTAGTTTTTTTACTTAGGCGAGTACGGGGTCACAGCTAAGCCACCGAGTGGGAGGATTGCTCTCTATCGGAGTAGATTTTTAACTTAGGTGAGTACGGGGTCGCAGCTAAGCCCCCGAGTGGGAGGATCGCTCTCCACTCGGAGTAGATTTGTAACTTAGGCGAGTACGGGGTCGCAGCTAAGCCCCCGAGTGGGAGGATCGCTCTCCACTCGGAGTAGTTTTTTAACTTAGGCGAGTACAAGGTCGCAGCTAAGCCCCCGAGTGGGAGGATCGCTCTCCAGTCGGAGTAGAGTTTTAACTTGGGCGAGTATAGGGTCGCAGCTAAGCCCCCCGAGTGGGAGGATCGCTCTCCACTCGGAGTAGATTTTTAACTTAGGCGAGTACAGGGTCGCAGCTTAGCCCCCGAGTGGGAGGATTGCTCTCCACTTGGAGTAGTTTTTTAACTTAGTCGAAAACAGGTTTGCGGCTAAGCCCCCGAGTGGGAGGATTGCTCTCCACTCGGAGTAGTGTTTAACTTAGGCGAGTACGGGGTCGCAGCTAAGCCCCCGAGTGGGAGGATCGCTCTCCACTCGGAGTAGTTTTTTAACATAGGCGAAACCGGTTCGCAGCTAAGCCCCCAAGTGGGAGGATTGCTCTTCACTCGGAGTAGTTTTTTAACATAGGCAAAAATAGGTTCGCCTCTAAGCCCCCGAGTGGGAGGATTGCTCTCCACTCGAAGTAGTTTTTTCAACTTAGGCGAAACTGGTTCGCGGCTAAGCCCCTTAGTGGGAGGATTGCTCTCCACTCCGAGTAGTTTTTGAACTTAGGCGAAACTGGTTCGCGGCTAAGCCCCCGAGTGGGAGGATTGCTCTCCACTCGGAGTAATTTTTTAAGGCAAAAATAGGTTTCGCAGCTAAGTCACCCACTGGGAGATTTGGACGCACGCTTATGCAAGAGAAATTATCATGGGACTGCAGGAGTCATGTCTTGATAAATAATCTAAAAGTACTCTTATTACATCTCGTCGATCTGAGTGTTAAGTATAAAACCGGCGGAGAAGATCGGCATTCCAGGCACGCGGCCCATCAATCTTCTTTGCAAAGTTGTAGAGGTGGTAGGCTCCATTGAGCAGAACCTTGGTGACGAGGAAAGGGCCTTCCCACATGGGGGCAAGCTTGTGAGGCCGTTGCTGATCCACTCGGAGTACTAGGTCTCCTTCTTGGAATGCTCAACCTCTGACGTTCCTAGCGTGGAACTGACAAAGATCTTGCTGATAAATAGTCGACCAAATCAGAGCCATCTCTCGCTCTTCTTCCAGAAGGTCTACTGCGTCTTGATGTGCTTGCTTTCCTTCAACTTCTGTATAAAGTTCCACTCGAGGTGCATTGTGAAACAGGTCACTCGGCAGCACGACTTTAGCCTAGTACACCATGAAGAATGTGGTTCGTTAGTGGATCAGTTGGGAGTCGTCCTCAATCCGCACAGAACAGAAGGCACTTTAGTTACCCAAGCTCCAGCTGCGTGTTCAAGGTCGCGCATGAGTCGAGGCTTCAAGCCTTGTAGGATCAGACCATTTGCTCTTTCGGCCTGACCATTCGATTGCGGATGTGCAACGGATGCATAATCCACTCGAGTGCCCTGGGAGGCGCAATATTCTCTGAACTCTTCCGAATCTATGTTTGAGTCGTTGTCCATGATAATGTTGTGTGGGTCCCCATACCGAATTATTTCTTTCACAAACTTGATGATTGTCTTTGAATCCAAGTTCTTGATAGGCTTGGCTTCAATCCACTTGGTAAACTTGTCGACTACTACAAGCAGGTGAGTGAAACCACTTCTACCGGTCCTGAGCGGCCCAATCATGTCGACTCCCCACACAACAAATGGCCAGACAAGTGGAATAGCCTTCAAGGCAGATGCGGGCTTGTGGGACATGTTTGCGTAAAACTGGCAACCTTCACACTTCTCAACGATCTCTTTTGCAACTTCATTGGCGCGTGGCCAGTAGAATCCCGCTCGGTATGCTTTGGCCAGGATGGTCCAAGAGGACGCATGGTGACCACAGGTCCTCGAGTGGATCTCATCCAATATCAGTCAACCCTCTTCTGGAGAGATACATCGCTGAGCTACGCCAGTGACACTTTCTCTGTAGAGCTGTCCGCCTATTACGTGAAGGCCTTGGACCTGCAGACGATCTGACGTGCTTCAACTTCATCTTCCGGAAGCTCTTGCCTGAGCAGATATGCAATATACGGCACTGTCCAGTCGGGGGTGATTACCAGAATCTCCATAACTAGATCGATAACTGCTGGCACCTCGACTTCAGATGGATTGGTAGGACTTATTGGTTGGGTAGGTTCTTCAGTAATGGGATCTTCTTGTACTGACGGGGTATGGAGATGCTCAAGAAACACATTGCCGGGGATAGGCTTCCGAGTGGAACCTATTTTTGCCAGGTCATCAATTGCTTATTCTTGATTCGGGGTATGTGGTGGAGCTCCAATCCTTCAAACTTCTTTTCCTACTTCCTCAATGCATTGCAGTATCTGGTCATGGTAGGGTTCCTGACATCCCACTCTTTCATCACCTGATTAACCACAAAATTCGAGTCACCGTAGACCATCAGGCGACGGACGCCGAGTGAGATGGCCATACGCAATCAGTAGAGGAGTGCCTCATACTCAGCTTCATTACCGGAGGTATCAAAGTGAATCTGGAGGACATAACTGAGTTTATCGCCTCTTGGGGACACCAGGACCACTCCAACACTAGAACCATTTAACTTAGATCCATCAAAGAACATGGTCTAGTGTTTCGAGTGAACTTGAGTCGGCTGTTGTTGCTCAATCCACTCGGCCAAGAAATCCGCGATTGCTTGAGACTTGATCGCCTTCTTTGCTTCAAACTTGATATCCAGAGGAACAAGTTCAATTGCCCACTTAGCCACTCAGTCGGTTGCATCTCGATTGTTCAAGATTTCAGACAATGGAGCGTCGCTGATGACTAAAACCGAGTGGTCTTGGAAATAATTTGCAACTTTCTTCGCAGTCAAATAAATTCCATAGATAAGCTTCTGGTAATGCGAATACCTTAGCTTGGATGGAGTCAAGACTTCAGAAATGTAATACACTGGGTGTTGAACTTTATAGGCCTTGCCTTTTTCTTCTCGTTCCACTATGAGCACTGTGCTGACAACTTGACCAGTGGCTGCAATATATAACAATAGAGGTTCTTTGCTGATCGGAGCAACAAGCATCAACTGGGTGGAAAGCAGGGCTTTGAGCTCCACAAATGCTGCTTCAGCTTCATGAGTCCACTCGAATGTATCAGACTTTTTCATCTGTCGGTAAAGAGGCAATGCCTTTTCACCGAGACGAGAAATGAATCGACTTAATGTAGCAAGACAACCTGTAATCTTCTGAACCATGCACACACACATGGCATTTCATTCGGAGAATTGCGTCGATTTTTTTGGGATTTGCATCTATCCCTCGATCGGAAACGAGAAAACCAAGCAACTTTCCTCCGGGAACTCCGAATGTGCACTTGGACGGATTCAGCTTGATGTCATATCTTCTCTAATTGGCAAAGGTTTCAGCGAGGTCAGGCAGCAGGTCGGAACTCTTGCGTTCCTTAACCACGATATCATCCATATATGCCTCCACATTTCGACTGATCTAAGTGAGAAGGCACTTATGGATCATGCGCATGAATGTGCCGCCAGCATTCTTGAGACCGAAAGGCATTGTGACATAGCAAAAACACCCGAATGGGGTGATGAAGGCCGTTTTTATTTCATTGGGCTCATACAGTCGGATCTGATGGTACCCGGAATACACATCCAAAAAAGACAAACGCTCGCACCCCGTAGTCGAGTCGACTATCTGATCGATGCGGGGGAGCAGAAAATGATCTTTTGGGCAAGCCCGATTGATATGCTTGAAGTCAATACACATACGGAGTGAATTATCTTTCTTGGGGACCATGACGACGTTGGGGAGCCACTTGGAGTGGTATATCTTGCAGATGAACTCAGCTGCCAGGAGCCGAGCCACTTCCTCCCCAATTGCCTTCCTCTTCTCCGCGGCGGACCGACGGAGATGATCCTTGACAGGTTTAGCCATGGAGTTGACACGCAAATGGTGCACAGCTAGCCCCTTGGATACACCTAGCATGTCTGATGGTTTCCATGCAAAGATGTCCCAGTTCTCACGGAGCATCTGGATGAGCGCGGCTTCCTATTTGTTGTCGAGTGTCATTGAGATGTGGGTCAGAGCAGCTGTGGGATCATCTGGGTGAATGTTGTCTGGCTTCGTCTCACCGACCGACTGAAAATCAGACTCAGAAGCAGGCTTGTTTGCGCGGAGCGAATCACTCGGATCAACGTTCTTCTTGTACTCTTCCAGTTCCACCACTGCCATTTGCTCATCAGCAATTTTGGAACCTTTCTGGAGGCAATCCTCTGCTCTCTGCCTATTCCCAGTGACCGTAATCACACCTTTAGGTCTGGGCATCTTTTACTTAAGATACACGTAACATGGACGGGCCATGAAACAAGCATATGCTGGTCTGCCCAGAATTGTATGATAGGCACTGTGGAAGTCCACTACCTCAAACGTCAACTTCTCCTTGCGAAATTTCTTGGAATCGCCAAAAACCACATCCAGAGCAATCTGTCCAAGTGACTTTGCCTTCTTCCCTGGGATGACTCCGTGGAACTGCATGTTGCTTTCACTGGTTGGGACATCGGAATGCCCATCCCTTGGAGGGTCTCAGCATACAGAATGTTCAGACCACTGCCACCATCCATGAGACTTTAGTCAGTCGGGTGCCCCCAATGACTGGGTCGACCACCAATGCTTGTCACCCGGGGGTAGCAACGTGAGCTGGGTGATTAGATTGGTCGAATGTAATAGGAGTCTTTAACCACTTCAGGTACATCGTAGTTGCCAGAGCAACCATGTTCACCTCTCTGTTTATGACTTTCAGCCGACTTTTGCTCTCAACATCAGCAAAAATCACCAAGGTAGCATTGACCTTCGGGTAACCATCGTCCCTTTCCTCATCTTTGTCCTTATCAGAGTCCTTATCGCTGGGTTGTCCCTCACGGAACTGTTGTATAAGGAGTCTGCACTGTCGAGTGGTGTGTTTGGGTAAAATCAAGTTACCCTCTTCACCCTTCTTCGTGAGAATGTGACACGGCAAATCCAGGACGTCCTGGCCGGACTGGTCCTTCAACTTTTTGGGCACCCACGGCCCCTTGGGTTTTCCTTTAAACTTTCCTGGGGTATTCACCACTGCTGCTTCAGCCTGTCCAGTGACTTCGGCTTTGCGTTTCTGTTTCCGACTAGGGTTTCCACCCCCGGTGTCGTGGTCGACCGTCTTCCCTTTCCCATTGTGGAGTTGGTCTTCTTCTTCGCCATTCGCATACCGAGTGTCTATTTCCATCATCTGATTCAGAGTCAAGGCCCCGGAGCGGCCGAATTTCAGTGTCAGCTCTCTGTACCGCACGCCTTCCTTGAAAGCGCAGACAGCTTGGTGCTCTGAAACATTTTCCACCAGATGATGAAGTGTAGTCCACCGCTGGATGTAATCTCTCAAAGTTTCATTCGGTTTCTGGACACAATGCTGCAACTCAGACAGCCCAGCGGGGCACTTGCAAGTGCCTTCGAATGTCTTGATAAACACTCGGGCCAAATCCTCCCAACAGAATATGCTTCCAGGAGCCAACTGATTCAACCAAGCTCTGGCTGAACCTTCAAGCATCAAGGGGAGGTGCTTCGTGGCTACTTCATCATTGCCTCCACCAATCTGCACTACCACTCGGTAATCTTCCAACCATGTGTTTGGCTTTGACTCGCCAGTAAACTTGCTCACTCCTGCATCCAACCTGAAGTTGGGAGGAATCTCAGCCGCACGAATGGCTCTGCTGAAACACTCGAGGCCTGAGACGAACGTTCCGCTACCACTCAGATGAATCCAGCCCTTCTCTGTTTGCTCTGCCTCTGTCAACCAAGCCTTGAATAAGGACTGGCCTTGCATCAAACCCGGGCTCTCGGGGGTTGACTGGAATCCTCCGCTCGTCGCTGTACGGGTGCCTGTCGTCATACCACCGAGGCGCGTACGAACCACCCCTCAGAGGGGGTGTGGGCACTCAACGGCGGTCATCACGGTGGAATCGAGGATCTAACTGCCTGTGGCCTCGACCCAGGTACTGGTCCTGGTGATAACCACATTCTTCACACCGCAGAGGCGATCTTCGGCTGTGCGCGGGCTGAACCGTGTCCGCCATGACAGACCTGCTGTGAATCCTGTTGCGCGACTGAGAAATAGCTGAGTTCTGCTCCCCAGCCGCCCTGAGCAGTGCTCGAATCTGCCGCAACCCTCTACCAGCCTTGGAACGGGACGACTGGATCGAGTCTGCAATATGCGCAGCTGCTACAACATTCTGGATCAGAGTGCGGTATACCTGGCACTCACCACGGAGCTCAGTCGGAAACGACTGTTGCTGCCGTTGACTGAAACTTGGGATCTGCCTGCGGGCGCGATGGTCGAGTGATTGTTGAAGATTCTCCAGACATTTACGCTCAGCCAGAGTGGCTAAGCACGCAGCTTCCAGGGCCTGAGCCTCAGGGGTCTCCCCAATGATGGGGGTCTGGAGAGCCTGATTGTTTCTACGGTGTAGCTCTTCTCTCTACTCTGCAGTTAGAGCCTGAGGATAATAATGTTCGTTGTCGCATGACGGCCCATCACTGTCACCCCCGGCACGGGGGAATCTGGGCGGGCTGCGCCGGCGGCCGACCATGAGGACCTCCGCCGCAGGACCGTTGCTCCCGCACTCGGAAAGAGTATCAGAATGGCCAGTCGACAGATCGAACTACCCATAGAGAGATTATCGAGCTCAATCGCCGCGATTTGAGGGGTGGTCGACTGACGAGCCACCGCATGCTTCACCCACCGCTGGAGCCGCGAGCGACCGGATCGCTTGCGGCGACGGACAGCGGGAAGCGAAGATGCCACGGGGGCGGACCGATACTGAGTCAACGGTTGCCACGGGAGGACGCCGCAGGCACTCGCGTGGAAGTGCGCCACCCCATGAATGGGGAGAGCCTCGATGTCGAGGGGACTTCTTGGAGCCAAGCGGAGTCATCGGCGATGAAGGTGAGCGCGCCGAGATGGATCTCATGTCCCAGGGCCAATCCACCGCCAGAAACCATGTTGATGAAGATCGAAGAACGCAACCTCACCGGAAGTCGCTCAGACGCCTGCCCCACGGTGGGCGCCAACTGTCATTGGAACGGATCTGACAGTAGAGATGAGGGTTACGTAGGAGAGGGTAGAGTCCTAGCTATGGTGAAGTTGTAACTCGGATTTACGAGTTCAGGCCCCTCTCGGAGGAGGTAAAAGCCCTATGTCTCGGTGTCGCGAGAGCTCTTGATTGGAGTGTGAGTTACAGGGGGTGCGAACCTTTGTACAAGAGGGGAGAGGTGGCTTATACAGGGCCGGTCCTGAGGGGGGAGGGGCAGCTGCCCCGTGCCCCCAAAAGCTGGGGGCCCCACACAGGTACGCAGCAGGTAGCGACATGTCTGATCGCTGATCGCAGTTTCGTCGTAGCTATCTTCCTTCTTCTAATCGCGAGTCGCCCAAGGTAATTGGGCTTGTACGGTAGCTGCACTCAAGCAATAGGTAATTTGGCCTGGCCCAAGCAATAGCTGGGGCGTGCATAATGCACGCGTCAATCCCAGCATCACACGCACGACGCAGCCAGCACGCGCCGCCCTTTCCCCTCTAGTGGCCAGATCACGATAGATGAACTAGTAATCTTGCTTGAGGAGGAGGCTCAGATTGCAAGCAGCTCCACGACAGTACCTGGCGACGAACAAGCACGCTGTATGTGGATATCGGTATTTCCGGCTAGTGGAAGTCTTCTGCTGTATGTTGTTTTTGCAGTTTGATAATGATGTTCGTAGTGCAGATCTCAAAGAGAAAACAGAGCGATGCTTTGGATGCTGATCTTGGCGAGTAGTTTCGGACAAACTTTCATTGGCGGCATAAAATGTGGTAATTAACTCTTGATTTATTCATTTGCACAAATAGGTAGGAGTAACTTTGCACTATGACAGTATTTTGTATATCATTCATATGGATATGCGATCATCTATTTAGCCTAACAATCTTATCATTAGCCAATTTAAGAAAATCTCTGCATTTTGGAAGTTTAATTAGATGCAAATTTACTTTAGTACTAACTATCGAACCAATGGCATCTAAACCTTTTCCTACCTCAAACATATTTGTATTTCTATAGTTGTACTAAGCCTTGAAAGCTGAATAAAACTGTTGCTTATTGATGATTTGGTGCGGCATACAAGAGTATATAAGAGGGTACAAACCGACTTGGGGTAGGGGTACAAAACTGACTTGGACTAAAAGTCGTATACCATAATGACTACTCTAACATCCCCCCGCAGTATCAACGGCAGGCTCGACGACGTTGAGACTGAAACAGATATCTTGAAACGGCTTAGTAGGCAGTGCCTTGGTGAAAATGTCAGCAAACTGAGCCGTAGAGGGAACATGAAGCACCCGAACCTGACCAAGAGCAACCTTTTCACGAACAAAATGAATATCAATCTCAATATGCTTTGTGCGTCGGTGTTGAACTGGATTGCTGGTCATGTAGACTGCTGATATGTTGTCACAGTAGACAATAGTGGCCTGCTCAATAGGCCTGTGTAGCTCGGAGAGTAACTGCCGAATCCAGATTGTATCTGCAACGGCATGTGCCACAGCGCGATACTCAGCCTCGGCCGACGAACGTGAGACTGTAACCTGTCTTTTCGAAGACCAAGAAATCAAATTGTTACCAAGAAAAACACAAAAACCGGAAGTGGACCTTCGAGTGTCAGGACAACCAGCCCAGTCTGCATCAGAGTATGCGGTAAGCGAGTTTGGAGAAGAATTATTGAGGTGGAGACCATGATTGAGAGTTCCTTTTAAATACCGAAGAATGCGTTTAACATGATTATAGTGAGGAACCCGGGGATCATGCATATAGAGACATGCTTGTTGAACAGCAAAAGAGATTTCAGGACGAGTAATGGTGAGATATTGGAGAGCACCTGTTAGGCTACGATAGAGAGTAGGATCGGAAAAGGGTTCACCGGTAGCCGAAAGTTTAAAACTAGTATCGACAGGAGTGCGAGATGATTGACAGTCAAGCATACCAGCACGATTAAGAAGATCAAGAATATACTGGCGTTGGGAAAGAAAAAGGCTGGAGGAATCTCGAACAACAGCAATGCCTAAGAAATGATGAAGGAGTCCTAGGTCAGTCATAGAAAATTCAGATCTAAGAAGAGAGACAATATGATCTAAGAACTTTTGAGAGGAGGCGGTAAGAATGATATCATCTACATAGAGAAGTAAATAGGCAGTGTCAGAAGTTTGATGATACACAAAAAGAGAGGTGTCGGAGAGAGATGGAGTGAAGCCTATTGTTTGAATGAAGGAGGAGAAGCGTTGAAACCAAGCTCGTGGGGCCTGTTTAAGACCGTAGAGAGATTTCTGAAGAAGACATACATGAGTTGGAAAGGATGGATTTTCAAAACCCAGAGGTTGCTGGCAGTAGACAGTTTCTTGAAGGGAACCATGGAGGAAAGCATTTTTAACATCAAGTTGGTGAATGGGCCATGAAGAGGAGACAACAACACTAAGAACGGTGCGAATGGTGCTAGGTTTAACAACAGGAGAGAAGGTTTCTTCGTAATCAATTCCTTGTTGCTGAGAAAAGCCACGACAAACCCACCTGGCTTTATATCGTGAGAGGCTCCCATCGGAGTGGAACTTTTGGCGAAAAATCCATTTGCCAGAAACAATATTTGTATTGGGAGGACGAGGAACAAGTTGCCAGGTGTTGTTTTGAAGTAAAGCATTATATTCTTCTTGCATGGCAGCGGCCCAATTGGGATCAAGTAGAGCAGTTTTGTAATTCTTTGGAAGAGAAGTGAGAGATACGGAGGTATGAAGGTTTAGGCGGTCTTGGGGTTGATGAAATCCTGATTTGGCCCTAGTACGCATGCGATGATCATTAATCGGGGCTGCTGTAGGAATAGCACGAGGGGGTAAGGTGGGTACTGGTGAGTCCGGCGCAGCGGAAGAGTCGGACGAAGGAGTAGGGCTGGGTGGTGGAGTGGGAGCAGGGCTGGGTGGTGGAGTGGGAGTAGGGGCCGGGGGTGTTGGGGAGGGAGCAGGGGTCAGGGGTGTTGGGGACGTCTCGGGTGGGGTGAGTGTATGGTTGGGATTGGCTATGGTGGGTGTTAATGGTGGTGGTGATAAGTTGTGTTCGGCAGGTAGGGGAGTATATAGTTGGAAAGGACGGGGAGAGGGGGTGTTTGCGGAGCTAGGGGTGTTGGATGGTGTAGTAGTGCGTTGTGAGAAAGGAAAAATGTGCTCAGCAAACGTGACATGACGAGAGACATGAACGTGTCCGGTGTGAAGGTCGAGACAGCGATAGCCTTTGTGCTCGTCAGAGAAGCCGAGAAAAGCACATGGGATAGAGCGTGGTGACAATTTATTTGCAGAAGTGGCGTAGGCATTGGGAAAACAGAGACAGCCGAAAACACGAACCGCGGAGTAGTCGGGGTGGGAAAGAAAGAGGGAATAATAGGGAGTAGTGTTGGGTTTAGTTTTAGAAGGTCGAATATTTAGAAGGAAGGTGGCCATGTGTAGGGCTTCAGCCCAAAACTTGGGAGGCATAGATGATTGAATGAGGAGAGTGCGAACTATATCATTGAGGGTGCGAAGAGAGCGTTCTGCTTTACCATTTTGAGGGGAGGTGTAGGGACATGAGAACCTAAGCAGGATGCCATGTTGTAAGAAGAAAGTACGATTTTTAATGTTATCAAACTCGCGACCATTGTCACATTGGATAAAGCGAATTGGGAGGAAGAAGTGAACAGACACATAGCGTTGAAAATTAAGGAAAAGAGAATGGACCTCGGATTTGTTGCGTAGAGGAAAAGTCCAGACAAAGTGGGTGAAATCATCTAGGATAACAAGGTAGTATTTAAAACCCGAAACACTTGCAATGGGAGAGGTCCATAAATCACAATGTATTAATTCAAAGGGATAAGTGCTACAAGAACTAGAGGAACTAAAGGGAAGACGCACATGTTTGCCTAATTGACAAGACTCGCAAAACACAGAATTATGAGAGTCCCTATTACATGGTATGGTAAATTCACTAAGCATAGAAGCTAAGACGGCGGGGTTGGGATGGCCCAAGGCGACGATGCCAGAGATCGACGGAGGCCAGCATGGATGTTGGAGGGGTGGCGGCAGGAACTCCATTAAGAGAATAAAGATCACCGGAGCTATTGAAGCGAGCGATCTCGGCCTTGGTCAGGTAATCCTTCACAGATAAACCAAAAGGGTCAAATTCAGCCGAAACTAGATTGTCGCAAGTAAATTGGCGAACAGAGATAAGATTTTTAATGAGGGCGGGTGCAACTAGAACATCGCGAAGTAAAAGAGGTTTGGTGGAAGAGGGAAGTTGAGCCTGACCAACACAATATATAGGAATAGATGATCCATCTCCAAGGATAATGGAAGGGAAAGGAGATTTAGTGCAAGAAGATAACCAATTACTAGATGCAGACATATGACTAGAGGCCCCTGAATCAAAGATCCAATCCGTACCTGAGTTTCCTTGTGCAGCAAAGTTATTCATGGCCTGGAGAAAGGCAGCTTGATCCCAGCTCGGCGTCGCAGGTGAGGGTGGCGTCGGAAGCAGTGCCGGCGGATACGATGGTGAAGGCAGTAGGGCCGGCTGGGGAGTGTAGTAGGCATTGGCCGGCTGTGGTGGGGGTGGCGTCGGGAGCAGGGCCGGCTGAGGTGTGTAGTAGGCGCCGCCGTCGGTGCTGTAATGACCATAAGGAGCATACGTCGGGGCGGCGTGATAGGCATTGGCCGGCTGTCGGGGGTTGAGAACCCCGGGAGCACCAGTAGGCGGCCGAAGGCCGGGTTGCCAGGCACCTGAGTATGCCGGCGGAGCACCGAGGGTGGACGGAGCGGACCAGGGCATGGGCCATGCTTGAACAAGCCCCGTCCAAGGATCATGAGGAGGCCGCCATGCAACCGCAGATGGAGCACTGGTGGGTGGTGCAGGACTCGGTGCTGGTGATGTCGTAGGCGGAACCGAACGAGTCGACGGCGGCCTGTAGATAGGGTTTTTGCCGCGGTAGTTCGGACTAGGACGCCAGCCTGGGGGCGGTTGAACAGATGACGATGCGGACGGCCCGGCGGCAGGAGCCGGCATGGAAGGCGGCGCTGGTGTAGACGACAGAGGAGGACGAGCCGCAGCATGAAAGACCTTGGGGCGAGAGTCCTTGCGAGCTTGTGTTTCCGCCGCGAGTTGTAGCAAGGAACGAACTTCAGCGAAGGTAGGAGGGGGCCGTATCATCGGTATGAACGAGGCTTGCTTGTCAAAGTCTTCGCTGAGGCCGACGACGACGATATTGATTAGCTGTGAGTCGCTAACTGTATCGCCGAGTTCGCGGAGCTCATCACCAATGGTCTTAACGCGCTGGCAGAACAGGTTCACCGGGGCGTCTCCTTGCACCATATTGCGAAGCTCGGTGTGGAGAGCGTTTTTCCGAGCGTCGGTGTTGCTTTGGAAGAGCTGACGGAGGGAGTGCCAGATGTTGGCAGCGGTGGCGCCGTCGTGATCGAGCATGTTGAAGATCTCGGTGGTGATGCGGGTGTAGAACCACTGGACGATCGCGAGATCGTCTTTCAACCATTGCGGATCGTCGGGGCGGGGAAGACAGTTGGCGGCGACATGCGAGCGCAGGTTGCAGCGGCCGAGGTGGAGATCGAAGAGATGTCTCCAATGATAGTAGTTGTGGGCGGCGAGATCAAGAACTATGGGGATGTAGGGGCTGACGTCGGAGATTGTGTCAGCAAGAGATATTGGTGCGGCGAGGATGGGTGCAGGGTAGTTTTGTGGAGCTATGGTGAGGGCCGAGAGAGAAGCGGCGCGGCGTTGGCAGCCTTGGCGATGAGTGCGGCCCGGCGCTCGAAGTAGCCGGGCGGCGGCGACAACGGTGGCGTTGGCGGAGCCATACCCTAAACCCTGGGACCGGTATCTGATACCATGAAAGCTGAATAAAACTGTTGCTTATTGATGATTTGGTGCGGCATACAAGAGTATATAAGAGGGTACAAACCGACTTGGGGTAGGGGTACAAAACTGACTTGGACTAAAAGTCGTATACCATAATGACTACTCTAACAAGCCTGACAATAAACATGCCTTTATATTCCTGCCATAATAATATGGCTTTGTATTTCTCAAGTATTTCTTGTAATATACAGACAGACACACTTTTATCTATCTTCCCATAGGGCATCATATATACCATGGGCTACTCGTGAGGCTAGCGGATACAAAACATTTATTGGTAACTTTTTCACATATACTTCCTCCGTTTCTAAATATAAGCTCTTATAGAGATATCAATACAAACTAAATACAGATGTATACAAATATATTTTAGAGTGTAGTTTAACACATTTCACTCCGTATGTAGTTCATATTGAAATCTCTATTTAGGAACAGAGGCGTACATGTATATTGATGATTATTGTAATTATGTCTATACTAAGGGCCCCAAGTATTAGTTTCGCCCCGGGCCCCCAAAATCACAGGACCGGCCCTGGGCTTATATAGAGTGCGCCGACCCCTCACTGCCCTCAATTACAACAGGGTTCAATGAGAATTAAGTCACGTACGTTACTGGTAACGCCCGTATTAAATGGTCTTTATGACGATGGAGTGAACGCCTGACCGTTGCCATTTGAGGGGTGGATGCATGGGAAGAGGAGGGTAAAGGGTATCGAGGATGTTGTCGATGAGGACGAGTACGATGAATTTGCGGAGTTGCCAGCCAAGGGATCATACACCCGTGTAACAGAGAAGCGTAAAATCATCAGAATATCCAAGTTCATTCGGGTCAACGTAATGATCCCATTCCCCATGTACATGGGAATTAAGCCGTAAGACTAGTCTTTATGCCTACCCTGCAACTTAATTCGTTCAATTTAGAACTGTCGCGTGTACTGAATTTGTGAGTTATGCCCAGTTTTCTGTTGATGTAAGAACCGTTAATATGTTGACCTTGATATGCTGTCAGCTCAGGCAATGAATATGAACTGTTTATTATTATTATTATTATTATTATTATTATTATTATTATTATTGTTATTATTATTATTATATCATAGAGGTAGCACACTCAATTGATCTCACTGCAGTATGTGTGAACAAAAATATGCAATCTGGTTTGCGAATAGCACACGGTTCGTTCATGAAAGCCGTGTGCCGACCAAACCCCACACGCAATCTGAGTTGTGCTTCCTGACTGTCCAGAACCCAAACCCCACGGATCGTACGTCTGCACCATTGGATGCTCCCTAATCGAACGGGGATCCTCATCCCTTTCGACAACACATGCAGTTCCGGTTGTAATTTTATTTTTATGCACAAAATGCACGTTAAACTCAAAAAATGTCTTAAATATAGCTAACAATACCTAAAATGCGCCAGAAAATCAAACCCATGGTATAATGGTGATTGCTACCGTGGAAATTTTTATGAGGCAAAATGATGTAGTCACTGGCCACTGGAGTTTGAATTAACACGTCTCCTTTTGGAAACCATGATCCTTCATGTGAGATGCTCCGGTTTGGAAGGAGCGATCATCAAAACTTGTGCCAAACTTTACCAAAAAATCTCGACAGGGTCGTGAGAGCACGCCACGGGCACACATCGATTTTGATGATGTCCGGACTCCATCTGAATTTCCTGTTATTAAAATACCAACTAGGCCTACGCCAGTGGCCGCACCTCGTGGCCGAAATGTTTGAAACTTCTCCCCGCTTCTCCGACAAATGAATGAAAACTCTCAAAGCGATGCACAAATGATTTGTACACCTTCTTTGCTAAGGGTGGCCATAGTGGGGGTATCATAGCCGGTATCATGCACTCCGGAATAGAAAATATGATGATGTGGCAAGGAATTAAAGAAGGGAGAGTGGGTTAGAGTAACATAGGTAGATACTTTAACATAATAAATGCTATACTACTTTGTGTCATGCATCGCCATAAATACGGTCATCTATAAGACTACTCTATGATACTATGCACTATGAAGGTACGTCCGTAGTATCATATACATGATACTAGTATATGATACTCCCCACTATAAGGCTAGCCATAGTGGTGGTATCATAGCCTGTATCATGCACTCAGAAATAGCAAATATGCTGATGTGGCAAAGAATTAAAGAATATATATGTGTGTGTCTCGGACAATGCTGCGATTGTTTACCATGATTTTTTTCGAGGCGGAACGATTTAGTAACTGACGATTTGGAGTCCGAAGTGCCGCGTATCCTTTTGGAAACTATGATCCTTCTTGTGAGATGCTCCAGTATGGAAGGTGCGAGCACCAAAACTTGTGCCAAACTTTACCAAAATTTTTCCATGCGGTCGTGAGAGCACGCCATGGGCACACAATGATTTTAATTATTTTCCGGACTCTATATGCATTTTCTAAAATTAAAATGCCAATAAGGCCTACGCCTCTGGCCCACCCTGCGGCCGAACTGTTTGAAGTTTTTTCCCGTTTCTCGGACAATGGATGAAAACTCACAAAGTGACACACAAATGATCTTACTAACACCCACGTGTAGTTGCGACTATATATGTGTGTGTGTGTGTGTGCAAAAAATGACTCAAATATAGCAAATGAGATCTCTTTTTTTCACATTCAAATTTTGAGATTGCTAGCCAGGCCTCCCGCCTCGTAAAATGTACTAGAAAATCGAACCATAGGGTACAATCGTGATTTCTTACTGTGGAAAAAAATTGGAGGCGAAATGATGAACTCATGTTTTCCTTCAAATGAAAATATGATGTTAGTTAATGTAAATGTTTTCAAATAACACACGGTTCACTCAGAAAAGCCGTGTGTCCACTAAACCGTGGCCGATGCCCCCCTCCATGCGCGTGTGAGTCGTGCGTTCTGATTGGCCAGAACCTAAACCCCACGGATCGTACGCCGGCACCGTTGGATTCTCCTTGATCGAATGGCGATCATCATCCCTTTCGACAACACATGCAATTCCGGTTGTGATTTTATTTATATCCACGAATTGCACGTTTAATTCAAAAAATGTCTTAAATATAGCAAACCATACCTGAAATGCGTTAGAAAATCAAACCCGTGGTATAATGGTGATTGCGTACAGTGGAAATTTTTATGCGGCCAAACGATGAAGTCACCGACCACTAGAGTTTGAATTGACACGTCTCCTTTTAGAAACCATGGTCCTTCATGTGAGATGCTCCGGTTTGGAAGGAGCGATCATCAAAACTTGTGCCAAACTTTACCAAATTTTTTCCATGCAATCGTGAGAGCACGCCACAGTGACACAATGATTTTCATTATTTTCCGGACTCTATATGCATTTCCCAAAATTAAAATGCCAATAAGGCCTACGCCGCTGGCTGCACCTTGCGGCCGAACTGTTTGAAGTTTTTTCCTGTTTCTCGGACAATGAATGAAAACTCGCAAAGCGACACACAAATGATTTGTACACCTTCTTTGTTAACTAACACCCAGATGTAGTTATAGAACGGTTTTGAATTTAATTATATGCACTAAATGCAAGGTAAGTGCAAAAAATGACTTAAATATAGCAACGAGACCTGAAATGGGCCAGAAAATCAAACCTAGGGTATATACGTGATTGTTTACCGTGAAAAAAATCGAGGCGGAATGATGTAGTCACTGACGATTGGAGTCCGAAGTACCGCATCTTCTTTTGGAAACTATGATCCTTCTTGTGAGATGTTCCTATTTGGAAGGTGTGAGCATCAAAACTTGTGCCATCTTTAGCAAATAATTCCCATGTGATCCTGAGATCATGCCATGGTGACACACCGATTTTCGTTATTTCCGGACTCTATATACATTTCCTGTAATTAGAATACCAACAAGGCTTACACCTCTGGCCGCACCCTGCAGCCGAACTGTTTGAATTTTTCCCGTTTATCGAACAATGAATGAAAACTCCCAAAGCGACACACAAATGATCTTGCTAGCTAGCACCCACGTGTAAGTGCGACTATAGCAAACGACTCAAATATAGCAAACGATAACAAATGCACGAGAAAAATCGAACCATTGGGTACAATGGTGATTTCTTACCGTGGAAAACAATTTGGAGGCGAATCGATGAACTCTTGTTTTCATTCAAATGAAAATATGTTGTTAGTTCATGTAAATGTTTTCAAATAGCACACAGTTCACTCACGAAAGTCGTGTGCCTACCAAACCGTGGCTGATTGCCCCCTTGCTGCGCGCGCAATCTGAGCCATGCGTTCTGATTGGCCAGAACCCAAACCCCATTAATCGTATGTTTGCACTGTTGGATGCTCCCAGATCGAACGGCAATCCTCATCCCTTTCAACGGCAAATGCAGTCCGGCTAGAATTTGATTTATATGCCAAAATGCATGGTAAATGCCAAAAAATGTCTTAAATATAGCACACCAGACCTGAAATGCGCTAGCAAATCAAACCCATGGTATAATGGTGATTGCTTAACGTGGGAAAAATTTAGAGGCGAAACGATCACGTCTTCATTTCAAAATTAGTACGTCTTCATTTCAAACGAAATTATTCTCTTTGTGCACACGAGCGCTTAGAGGCAACCGTTTGCATAGGCCTTGCCGCGCGGCGACCGAGGATATTTTTCATCCTTTTCACCTAGGCCGCCAACACCCCCCACCGCCTGCCCGCGTTTCACTCAACTAGTCCACCCAATCTCCATCGGCAGCTCCCCCTCCCCCAGATCCATAGTAGAACCCTCTCCGACGCCGGCGTGCTCACCCGGGCCGTGTGCCCGCTCTTCGGCGTCAAGCCTACCTCCACTCTCATTCCCAACACGAGGCTACCCCCGCCTCACCGTCTTCGCTTGCTCGCCAGCCACCCTCGAGCATATCGATCCTGTAACCCTCGCCTCTCCTATGGTCCGGCCGGGTTTGCATTAAGAAACCTGTTAGTTACTGCTCTCCATCGCGGTGAGGCATATTTCCTCGCAATCCCTCTTCCTATTTCGTTCCGTATGTTCCCAAATTGGCTATAAAATAACAGAGAGCGTATATATGTTCATTATCGACCTTCCTAACTAGTACATATAAGTTGTATTTGTTCCAACAAGTTACTGCCGATTTACAGATCATGGGCGCCCGAGGCACACAAACTTAACAAATAAGCCATAGATTTTATAAATTATTGCATGACATGTTTAGCTAGATTGATACCAAGTTGTTAGTTTTATACTTATCCTCCTTTCCTGAGTTTCGCATGTGTTCTCTGTAGATGCCGAGTAGCAGCGACAGCGCTCATGCTTCAGGCGATGTATCTTCATCTGATTCCGACAACCCTATGTCTTCAGCAGATGGTGAGGGATCAAGTAATCTTGAATGGGATAGAGCTGCAGCAATCACCCTTCCGGTCAGGACACGGAGGAACGCTCCAAGGAAGCACACACACGAGCCTAAAGGTGTATATGAAGTAACCAAGATCGATTTAAAGTCTTGGGCTCCAACAAAACTAGATAAAGTACGCACGAGGTTTAGGAGTGTGTGTGGATTTGTTGGTAGGGCAAGGCTCAACATTAATTTGCTGGGGTTTCGGAAGGCTGACACAAAAACACGGCAAAGGATAGTCCAGGAGATCATGGATCACTTCAACATTCCAGAGCAGTGGAGAATGCAGGTGGAACATGCTGCACTGAAGAAGGCTAGGGATGCTTGGAGAAACTAGAAGCACGTGATGTACAAGAAGAACTTGAGTGAAGGCAAGGACCCAATCCCCGCATACCCCCAAATTACAAAGGCAGACTGGGAAGAATCCAAAAGGGTCAGGGCAAATAAAGAGTTTGCTGAGAAGAGTGCCAAGCAATCGGAACTTCATAAGAAGAACACACACACCGTATGGGTGTGGCAGGATACTACGACATGAAACCGATATGGGACCAGGAGGACAAAGAAGTAGTAGCGGCGGGTGGGGAACCGGCCTTTAGTGAAATCAGGGGCGAACACACCAGAGAATACTTGCGGGCACGTGCAAGGAGGCATGATGACATAACTTATTACTTTGAAATATCACGTGACGAAGAACTGTATCAAGTGATGTTAAAGCTTTCAAAGATCCCTGGAAGGTTCTACAGGAACTCAGGTCCATGTGACATTCTGTCCGATGCTCTGGAAACAAGAGAGCCCCCTGGTCGTGCAAGGGTATAGGTGTTAATGTCCCGCACACGAGGGCTTTCACACTCAGCAAAGAAGAGGGGCTCGGCATGAAAAAGCGAGGAGTGAAATGAAGCAGAATGAATTGTATGAAGGGTTGAGGAAGGTCATGTATCCAGCTATTCGAAAGGATATTGATGAGTCAATGATGATGCAGAAGACTCCAATGGGAGGGGAGGTGGGCTTGGAGGATGCTTATTGCGCGACAACACCGCACAAGAGTAGTTGTGCATTAGCTGACCCCAACGACACTGAGACTGCAACTGCTCATGATGATGCTATATCTGATCTATCTGGAATGAAAGACAGACTGAAGGGCATGCTTACACATTATGAAGGTACATTAAAATGTGCAACAGCCTGGGTTTGCCCAACCTTCTTGGAAGAGGGTGATGACCCACAAGTAAGGGGATCAATTGTAGATCTTTTTGATAAGTAAGAGTGTCGAACCCAACGAGGAGCAGAAGGAAATGACAAGTAGTTTTCAGTAAGGTATTGTCTGCAAGTGCTGAAATTGTAAGTAGCGAGTAGTTTGATAGCAAGATAATTTGTAACGAGCAAGTAATGATAATAGTAACAAGTATGCAGCAAGGTAGCCCAATCCTTTTGAGGCAAAGGACAGGCCAAAACGGTCTCTTATGATAAGCAAAGCGTTCTTGAGGGTACACAGGAATTTCATCTAGTCACTTTCATCATGTTGGTTTGATTTGTGTTCGCTACTTTGATAATTTGATATATGGGTGGACCGGTGCTTAGGTGCTGTTCTTACTTGAACAAACCTCCTACTTATGATTAACCCTCCCGCAAGCATCCGCAACTACGAGAAAATTAATAAGAATAAATTCTAACCATAGCATTAAACTCTAGGATCCAATCGGTCCCTTACGGAATAGTGCATAAACTGCGGTTTAAGTTTCTGTCACTCTCGCAACCCACCATCTATTTACTCCTCCACAATGCATTCCCTTAGGCCCAAAAATGGTGAAGTGTCATGTAGTCGACGTTCACATGACACCACTAAGGGAATCACAACATACATACTATCAAAATATCGAACACATATCAAATTCACATGATTACTTGCAACATGATTTATCCCGTCACCTCAAGAACAAAGGTAACTACTCACAAACAATAAACATGCTCAAGATCAGAGGGGTATTAATATGCATAATGGATCTGAACATATAATCTTCCACCAAATAAACCATATAGTAATCAACTACAAGATGTAATCAAAACTACTAGTCACCCCCTAGCAACAATCTATAGTTCCGGTAACAAGATTGAATACAAGAGATGAACTAGGGTTTGAGATGAGATGGTGCTGGTGAAGATGTTGATGGAGATTACCCTCACCAAGATGGGAGAGTTGTTGGTGATGATGATGACGATGATTTCCCCCTCCGGGAGGGAAGTTCCCCCGGCAGAATCGCTCCGCCGGAGGGCAAAAGTGCTCCTGCCCAAGTTCCGCCTTGAGACGGCAGTGCTTTGTCTCATAAGCCTCTCCTTTATTTTTTTCTAGGTCAAAATGACTTATATACCAAAAGATGGGCATCGGAGGTGGGCCGAGGAGGCCACAACCCACCAGGGCGCGCCTGGGGGGCCTGGCACGCCCAGGTGGGTTGTGCCCACCTGGTGGCCCCCTCTGGTGTTTATTGGTTCCAGTATTTCTTAAATAATCCATAAAAAATCTCCGTGAAGTTTCAGCTCATTTGGAGTTGTGCAGAATAGGTGGCCTGACGTAGCTTTTCCAGGTCCAGATTTCCAGCTGCCAGAATTCTCCCTCTTTGTGTGTTATGAGAGAAAAGGCATTAAAATTACTCCAAAAAGCATTATTATGGATAAAAACATTGTAAATAACAGTAAGAAAACATGATGCAAAATGGACGTTGATGTCTACTACGCAACCTTCTTCTTGTAGACGTTGTTGGGCCTCCAAGTGCAGAGGTTTGTAGGACAGTAGCAAATTTCCCTCAAGTGGATGACCTAGGTTTATCAATCCGTGGGAGGCGTAGGTTGAATATGGTCTCTCTCAAACAACCCTGCAACCAAATAACAAAGAGTCTCTTGTATCCCCAACACACCCAATATAATAGCATGGAACAATAAAAAAATTGTAGATACGTTGGAGACGTATCAACTCCCCCAAGCTTAGACCTTGCTTGTCCTCAAGCGAAAACCGAAATCAAAAAACATGTCCACATGCTTTGAGAGAGAGGTGTCGATAAAAACAAAATACGGACATAGATGCATCATGTTGATTAACAGCAACAAAATCTAACATAAAACTTTTATCATAGAACATGCATCATATACTTCCTATGAATAAGTAACAGTTCATCAGATAATCGAAGTATAAAGCACAAACTCTATTAGAAACCAACAAACTATGTTCTGAGTCAACTTTGCAAGTACAATTCATCATCTTTTCAGGAAGAGTCACGTGTTGGAGCCTTTAAAGCAAGTCCACATACTCAACCATCATATAGTCTTCTATGATTGCTAACACTCGCCTTGTAACCATGAACAAAACGTTTCAACCGACACATAGAAAGATAGGGGCTTATAGTTTTGCCTCCCAACATATTCACCTCAAGGGTGATGTCAACAATAATAACTCATGCTATATATATTCGACTGGACATATGTGCCTATATCTTTCCTCACCACATGATGCTTGCCAAAAGAGAAAATAAAAAGGAATAGAGGGAAACTTTGACTCTTTGCATAAAAGTAAATACATAAAAATAAAAGATAAGCCCTTTCCAGAGGGAAGCAGAGGTTGCCATGCGATTATTTGTTTGCATGCTCAATCCCTTAGTGCAAGAGAACGTCACGTTACATTGCCCCTTAAGATGATAACCTTTATTATGCAGTCTCTCGCTTTTATTATTTGTCATCCAAGTTCGTGCAACGCTCAATTTTCTCTTACACTAAAAGATCTCACATATTTAGAAGCAATTTTTATTGCCTTTTTGCACCGATGACAACTTACTTGAGGGATCTTGTTCAATCCCTAGGTAGGTATGGTGGACACTTGAAAAAGATTTGGGTTTAAGGGTTTTTGGATGCACAAGTAGTATCTCTACTTAGTGCGGAATTTTTGGCTAGCAAAAATAGGGGCAAGCACCACATGTTGAAGGATCTATGACAATATGACTTCTATGTGAATATAAACAAACATAAACCATTAAGTTGTCTTCCTTGTCCAAGGTCAACAATTTTGGCATATAATATTTTGATGAGGGCTCACAATCACAAAAGATTTCTAGGATAGTATATGTATATGTGAACCTTCTCTTCCCTTATTAATTCTTTCATGAGTTGCATCATTGACTAATGTTATGTTTGTCAATCTATAATAAAATTTTCTTACTTATACTTTTCCTTGTGTGTTGCTATCACCTACCATAGGATTAGTATATAATCTTATTTATTTATTTCCTTTCTCTTTTTCTTTCTTTCTAATTCATTTTCTTTATTTGCAACATGAAAGTAAAGAATGTAAAAACTCGAATTAACTTTATTATGTAACTTGCACACGATAACAATGATAGATCACTAAGCAGACTCTCAAAGAAGAAAAGATCGAACTAAACTTTATTCATCTAGGCAAAAGATTAAATAAAGATAAGTAAAAGCAAATGATAGTGGAGTGATACGATACCGGGGCACCTCCCCCAAGCTTGGCGGAAGCCAGGGGAATGCCCATACCCGATACTCAATTTTCCTTTAGTGGTGTCCGTAGGCTCCTCCCGCTTCGTCTCGATCTTCATCAGCCAAACATCTTCTTCCATGTGGTTGGAGGAGCAGCAAGACATGATGCTTAGCTTGATAAATCTGACCGGAAACAGCAAGAAAAGAGAACAGAGGATTTTCTCCGCGATACGGTGGTTAACAGGTTCAAGAAGTATACATAGAATTTTTATTTTGCAGGGAACACTTCCTAGCAGTTTCTTTATCCCCAAAATTCTAAATTATTAGAAAACTGACAAAAAATATTTTTACAGATGTTTTGGAGTCTGTTTACTTACCGCACTACGTACCTCCTTATTTTTGCAATTTGGAGTGTTCCGGAAGGACTCTTTTATGTGTTCTTCCAGTGTCAAAGTTTGGATAATATTACTTTCAACATTAATAGGCGTACCTGAGATATAATGCTTTATTCGTTGTCCGTTGACAACCTTCGGGTTAGTGCCTTCGAAATTATTTATTTTGATGGCTCCAGACCGGTAAACCTCCTCGATGACATAGGGGCCTTCCCATTTTGAGAGGAGTTTTCCTGCAAAGAATCTAAAATGAGAGTTGTACAAAAGAACATATTCTCCAACTTTAAACTCACGCTTTTGGATTCTTTTGTCATGCCACCTTTTAACTTTTTCTTTGAATAACTTTGCATTTTCATAAGCTTGGGTTCTCCATTCATCTAATGAGCTTATATCAAATAACCTCTTTTCACCGGCAAGTTTGAAATCATAGTTGAGTTCTTTAACTGCCCAATATGCTTTATGTTCTAACTCAAGAGGTAAATGACAATCTTTTCCATAAACCATTTTATAAGGAGACATACCCATGGGATTTTTATATGCTGTTCTATAAGCCCAAAGTGCATCATTTAATTTCTTAGACCAATTCTTCCTCGACCTATTAACAGTCTTTTGCAAAATTATTTTTATTTCTCTATTGCTAAGCTCAACTTGACCACTAGACTGATGATGATAAGGTGATGCAATTCTATGGTTAACATCATACTTGGCAAGCATTTTGCGGAAAGCGCCATGAATAAAGTGCGAACCACCATCAGTAATTAAATATCTAGGGACTCCGAACCTTGGGAAAATAACTTCCTTAAGCATTTTAATAGAGGTGTTGTGATCAGCACTACTAGTTGGAATAACTTCTACCCATTTAGTAACATAATCAACAGCAACCAAAATATGTGTATACCCATTAGAAGAAGGAAAAGGACCCATGTAATCAAATCCCCAAACATCAAATGGTTCAACAGCAAGAGAATAGTTCATAGGCATTTCTTGACGCTTACCAATATTACCTATTGTTTGGCATTCATCACAAGATGAGACATACTTACGAGCATCCTTGAAGAGAGTAGGCCAATAAAATCCAGATTGCAATACCTTGTGGGCAGTTCTATCTCCAATATGATGCCCTCCATACGGTTCGGAGTGACATTTCCGTACGATTTGCCCCTGTTCATGCTCAGGTACACAACATCTAATAATACCATCTACTCCTTTTCTTTATAAAGATGTGGGTCATCCCAAAAGTAATGTCTTAAATCATAGAAGAATTTTTTATTTTGTTGGTAAGTAAAGCTAGGTGGTAAATATTTAGCAGCAATGTAATTAGCATAGTTAGCATACCAAGGAGTACCATTAGCAACATTTATTGCAGCTAACTGCTCATCAGGAAAACTATCATCAATAGGTAGTGGGCCATCAAGCACATTTTCAAGCCTAGACAAGTTGTCAGCTACGGGGTTCTTAGCTCGTTTTCTATCAATGATATGTAAATCAAATTCTTGTAACAAGAGAACCCAACGAATAAGTCTAGGTTTAGCATCTTTCTTTTCCATAAGATATTTAATAGCAGCATGGTCTGTGTGAACAGTTACTTTGGAATCAACAATATAAGGTCTGAATTTATCACAAGCAAACTCCACTGCTAAGAATTATTTTTTAGTAGTAGCGTAATTTCTTTGAGCACTGTCTAGAGTTTTACTAGCATAATGAATAAAATTCAATTTCTTATCAACTCTTTGTCCTAGAACAGCACCAACAACATAATCACTAGCATCACACATAATTTCAAAAGGCAAGTTCCAATCAGGTAGTTGAACAATAGGTGTAGAAATTAAGGCTTTCTTGAGTGTTTCAAAGGCTTCCAGACAATCATCATAAAAAACAAAAGGAATATCCTTTTGCAAAAGATTAGTAAGAGGCCTAGAAATTTTAGAGAAGTCTTTAATAAACCTCCTATAGAAACCAGCATGACCTAGGAAACTATGAATACCTTTGATGTCCTTGGGACATGGCATTTTCTCAATTGCATCAACTTTAGCTTGGTCCACTTCAATACCTCTTTCAGAAATTTTATGACCCAAGACAATGCCTTCATTAACTATAAAGTGGCACTTCTCCCAATTCAAGACAAGATTTGTTTGTTCACATCTTTGCAAAACTTGATCAAGATTGCTTAAACAGACATCAAAAGACTTCCCATAAACAGAAAAGTCATCCATGAAAACCTCAACAATCTTTTCACAAAAGTCAGAGAATATAGCCATCATGCATCTTTGAAAGGTAGCGGGTGCATTACATAAACCAAAAGGCATACATCTACAAGCATAGGTTCCAAAAGGACAAGTAAAAGTGGTCTTTTCTTGATCAGGTTGTGATACAGGTATTTTTGAAAAACCAGAATATCCATCAAGGAAGCAAAAGTGTGTGTGCTTAGATAATCTTTCAAGCATTTGATCAATAAAAGGCAAAGGGTAATGATTTCTAGTAGCTTTATTTAATTTTCTGAAATCAATTACCATTCTATAGCCTGTAACAATTCTTTGTGGAATAAGTTCATTCTTATCATTAGGAACAACAGTAATACCTCCTTTCTTCGGGACACAATGAACAAGACTTACCCATCTACTATCAACTATAGGATAGATTATACCTTCTTCCAGAAGTTTTAATATTTCTGTTCTTACCACCTCTTTCATATTCGGATTTAACCGACGTTGGTGATCAACAACGGGTTTAGCATCAGGTTCCATATTAATTTTGTGCTGACATAGAGTGGGACTAATGCACTTTAAATCATCAAGGGTATACCGAATAGCAGCTCGGTGCTTCCTTAGAACTTTCAATAATCTTTCTTCTTCATGTTCTGAAAGGTTAGCACTGATAATAACAGGATATATTTTCTTTTCATTAAGCATATTTCAAAGTGTCTGGCAATTTTTTTAATTCAAACACTGGATCACCCTTAGGTGGAGGAGGACCTCCGAGAGTTTCAATAGGCAAATAGTGTTTAAGCAGAGGACGTTGTTCAAAGAAAATCTTATCTATTTCATTTCCTTCATGCATATGTAAATCATTTTCATGGTCTAGCAAATATTATTCTAAAGGATCGATAGGTGGCACAACAATAGAAGCAAGACCAATTAATTTATCCTTACTAGGCAATTCTTTTTCATGATGGTTTCTACTAAACTTGGAAAAATTAAACTCATGAGACTCATCACCAAAGCTAACACTCACAGTTTGTTTCTCGCAATCTATCTTAGCATTAACTGTGTTCAAGAAAGGTCTACCAAAGATAATGGGACAGAAGTCATCTTGCGGGGTACCAAGAACAAGAAAATCAGTAGGATATTTTATTTTCCCACACAAGACTTCAACATCTCTAATAATCCCACAGGGTGATATGGTGTCTCTATTTGCAAGTTTAATAGTAACTTGTATGTCTTCTAACTCTGTAGGTGCTATGTCTTCCCTAATTTCTTGATATAACTTGTAAGGAATAGCACTCGCACTAGCACCCATGTCACATAAACTATGATAACAGTGATCTCCTATTTTAACTGAAATGACAGGCAGGCCAACAACTGGTCTATTTTATCCCTTTTTCGGGTTTGGCAATTCTAGCAGCTTCTGCACAGAAGTAGATAACATGCCCATCCACATCTTCTTCTAAGAGATCTTTAACCATAGCAATATTAGGTTCAACTCTAATTTGTTCATCTGGTTTAGGTGTTCTAATAGAGCTTTTGTTAACCATAGTTGAAACTTTAGCATGTTCCTTTATCCTACAGGAAAAGGGGATTTCTCAATATAAGCAGTAGGAACAACTGGATCAACATTATAAAGTATAGTTTCTTCTTTAAATGGTACCGGTTCTCTAGTTTCTTCTTTAGTAGGTGGGTGATATTTAAGCCACTTCTCTTTAGGGAGTTCAACATGAGTAGCAAATGATTCACAATAGGAGGCTACTATCTCAGAGTCAAGTCCATATTTAGTGCTAAACTTTTGAAAAGCATCGGTATCCATAAAAGATTTAACACAATCATACTTAAGCTTTACACCTGACTCTTTACCTTTGTCGAGTTCCCAATCTTCAGAGTTGCGTTTAATCCTTTCCAAAAGATCCCACCGAAATTCAATAGTTTTCTTCATAAAGGAACTAGCACAAGAAGTATCCAGCATGGTTTGATCATTGCGAGAAAGCCGAGCATAAAAGTTCCGAATAATAATTTCTCTTGAGAGCTCATGATTGGGGCATGAATATAACATTGACTTAAGCCTCCCCCAAGCTAGAGCAATACTTTCTCCATCACGATGCCAAAAATTATATCTATAATTCCGATCACGATGAACTAGATGCATAGAATAATTTTTTTGGTGAAACTCCAACTTTAAACGATTCCAATTCCATGATCTAATATGGTCGCATAGCCTATACCATGCCAATGCTTTTCCCTTCAAAGATAAAGGGAAAACCTTTCTCATCACCTCATCTCCGGGTAAACCTGCAAGCTTAAACAATCCACAAATTTGTTCTACATATATCAAGTGCATATCAGGATGTTCGGTTCTGTCTCCTGCATGAGGATTAGCTAGCAGTTGTTCTATCATACCCGAAGGAATTTCATACTCAATATTTTCAGTAGGTGCAGTAGGTTGAGGGGAAATTAACTGCGGTTCCGGACGAGGTGAAGATACCCCGAACAAACCCCTCAAAGGATTGTTTCCCATAGTAACAAGTGACGATAAATTTCAGCACACTATATAAATGTTTCCTTACCGAATTCCACTTACCAAAGGCGCTTCACTCCCCGGCAACAGCGCCAGAAAATAGACTTGATGACCCACAAGTATAGGGGATCCATTGTAGCTCTTTTCGATAAGTAAGAGTGTCGAACCCAACGAGGAGCAGAAGGAAATGACAAGTAGTTTTTAGTAAGGTATTGTCTGCAAGTGCTGAAATTGTAAGTAGCGAGTAGTTTGATAGCAAGATAATTTGTAACGAGCAAGTAACGATAATAGTAAGAAGTACGCAGCAAGGTAGCCCAATCCTTTTGAGGCAAAGGACAGGCCAAAAAAGTCTCTTATGATAAGCAAAGCGTTCTTGAGGGTACACAGGAATTTCATCTAGTCACTTTCATCATGTTGGTTTGATTTGTGTTCGCTACTTTGATAATTTGATATGTGGGTGGACCGGTGCTTAGGTGCTGTTCTTACTTGAACAAACCTCATACTTATGATTAACCCTCCCGCAAGCATCCGCAACAACGAGAAAAGTATTAAGAATAAATTCTAACCATAGCATTAAACTCTAGGATCCAGTCGGTCCCTTACGGAATAGTGCATAAACTGGGGTTTAAGTTTCTGTCACGCTCGCAACCCACCATCTACTCCACAATGCATTCCCTTAGGCCCAAATATGGTGAAGTGTCACGTAGTCGACGTTCATATGACACCACTAAGGGAATCACAACATACATACTATCAAAATATCGAACACATATCAAATTCACATGATTACGTGCAACATGATTTATCCCGTGACCTCAAGAACAAAGATAGCTATTCACAAACAATAAACATGCTCAAGATCAGAGGGGTATTAATATGCATAATGGATCTCAATATATAATCTTCCACCAAATAAACCATATAGTAATCAACTACAAGATGTAATCAACACTACTAGTCACCCCCTAGCAACAATATATAGTTCTGGTAACAAGATGGAATACAAGAGATGAACTAGGGTTTGAGATGAGATGGTGCTGGTGAAGATGTTGATGGAGATTGCCCTCCCCAAGATGGGAGAGTTGTTGGTGATGATGATGATGATTTCCCCCTCCGGGAGGGAAGTTCCCCTGACAGAATCGCTCCACAGGAGGCCAAAAGTGCTCCTACCCAAGTTCCGCCTCGAGACGGCGGCGCTTCGTCCCGAAAGCCTCTCCTTTATTTTTTCTAGGTCAAAATGACTTATATACCAAAATATGGGCACCGGAGGTGGGCCGAGGAGGCCACAACCCACCAGGGCGCGCCTTGGGGGGCCTGGCGCGCCCAGGTGGGTTGTGCCAACCTGGTGGCCCCCTCTGGTGTTTATTGGCTCCAGTATTTTTAAATAATCCATAAAAAATCTCCGTGAAGTTTCAGCTCATTTGGAGTTGTGCAGAATAGGTGGCCTAACATAGCTTTTCAGGTCCAGATTTCCAGTTGCCGGAATTCTCCCTCTTTGTGTGTTCCTTGCACATTATGAGAGAAAAGGCATTAGAATTACTCCAAAAAGCATTGTTATGGATAAAAACGTTTTAAATAACAGCAGGAAAACATGATGCAAAACAGACGTATCAGAGGCCTCTTGTTGGACAACATGCCATTGAAGCCGGGCTGTGTGAAGTGCTACATGACTGAAGTAAAGCCTGGATTCAATGAATTTGCCGTGAAGAATGTCCTAGGAGACTTTGATGAGCAAAGGAACTTGGGAGAAACACTATTACATCACATCCAGTGGCCACGAAAGGAAACACAGTTCATCGATGAGATCCCTGAAGCCCCGCCAAGAGCAACCAATGTCGCCCCTCAACCGGCGGCGCTCTCGTTGCCACAACAGCTCTCATGTGCTTCCCCCAAAGAACCTAATACTCGTAATCCGACGGCTGATGCATCAACCTGTGATCCGCCGGCCCGACTTTCTGCCGTACAGGCCATGTCATCGTTCGCCCCGGAGCAGCCAGTGGCAAGGCCTAGAACTGCTGAAGACACACCACCGGTTCAGATGCCGGTCGCTAAAGCAGCGGGGGGAGACCCAGCTGCCGCACATGCTTAGCAGACCAACTTGGTGGAATGGACTGCTAAGCAGTCTAATGCTTCGGAACCGCCTGCTAAGCAGTTTGTAGGTCCAGAACCAACTGCTCATCAGTCCGTCGGTCCGCCACCGCGTGATCAGCATACCAATGCGTCAGCACTTCCTGCTCAGCAAACCAACACGTTGGCACGGCCTCCTCAGCACACCGACAAGTTGGCACCACCCGCACAGAAACCCGACATAGCTTCAACGCATGGCCAGCAGTCTGATGCCTCTGCTCCTGCCCATCAGTCCGTCACAGCAGCACCACCAGCTCAGCAGTCCGACATAGATAAACCGTCTGCTAAGCAGTCCGTCGAAGCTTCATCGTCTGCTCGGCAGTGTACCTTGCAGCCAACCAGACATTCTGCCAGAAATGCTTCAAGTACCAAGAAGAAAGCGGCCAAAAAGGTTGCACCCGCGAGGAAGCGCGGCGAGAGAGCAAAGAGGAAAGATAACGATTGCCTCTTACTTAAAGCACTCATCGCCCAGAACCAAATTAGCAGTAGTTTGTTCGAATCGGGGAGTAATATTATTTCTGACGGCATGGATGATGCAGAAATAGATTTTTTGCTTGCTAAAAATAAAGCAGACGTACTTGAAGCATGCAATTACGTCCATGGCCAGCCATTTCTTGTTGGCGAATACTTTGATGAGTGCAACTCCAGTTGTCGCGAGTTACATGAATATTGCATGGATCAAATGTTAGCAGGTCATCATGGTCTGCTAGTCCACTACAACAGAGATCATTTCGGACACGATGCTGGTTCCATCAATGTGAGTTTCGAGGACTTACATCTCTTCTTCAACTTCAACGAGCTCGATGCCACTCTTGTTAGATGCCTGATTTTGTACGTACTTAACAAACTCTGATCAACTTCTCCATACAAGGCTGTAAATGATAAACAACTGACTGCATTTTATTCCTCTCAGGGGATTGAACGCGTAGAGAAGAAAAAGGGAGAGTGTGTATTTCATAGATCCTGCATTAGCAAATGGCACAACATTAGATGGTAAGGACCTACGGGACTGTGCCATTAACACGGTCGTCCGTATCTTCGAAAACACGTCCCATGTAGAATCATTTCTCTGGCCATATCATGAACGATAAGTCAAGTAAACATCCACGCATAGACTGATTGTCTTTCAGATTTTGACATTATTCGTAAGTTCATGGCTTTCTTAATATGTGGCAATCACTGGATATTGGTATTCATTGTTCCAAACAAGAACACAGTTTACTACATAGATTTTCTCAGAGAGTCAACAAACACTCAGGATCTGACGCATCTTCAGCAATTCATGGATATGTATTGAATTCTATGATGTTGAAATTAATTTGCATTCATATCTGGTTCAATAATTGATGTTGTCAAAATTCATCTTCATTTGCAGTGTGCTCGCATTGTGGAAAACTAAACCAGGGAACCTGCTCAAGAGGGAACTACCTCTGCAGCACGAGATCGTTTCTCCGGTAACACACCGAAATCCGTTATTTTCGGAAAATTTACCCAATAGTCTGCAAATACCTTTTCTTATGCTAGTCAAATGTTCAAGCTTCTAAATAAACCTCTTTCTATTTCTGTCTAAAGAAAAAAATACATCTAACACCAGTTAGGTTGTTCCTAATAGGACAAATACATGACTAATTCTGTACAAAAAATTTCAGTGTCGTCAGCAACAAGCAGGGACCAACCTTTGTGGATACTATGTTTGCAGACACATGATCTCCATTTGTAAATTTGCCGATAGTTGTGAAGATCGTCGCGAATTAGTACCAGTAAGTCTATCTTAATTAATATCTTTTACTCCACTCATATGGCACATTCCGATCTTAAAAGTACTGCAGCTCATCTTAGAACCGAGGACCCCAAACTGCTCTCCGCTAGTGAATTGCTGATGGTTCGGAGATTTATTAGCGACTTCTTCCTGAATCACTACATCAATCCCACTCGTGATAACGAAGATTTGAGCATGCGTTCTCCTGAAAGGCCGAAACATTGAGTAAGAGTTAGCCGCTAAACATATACGCATGGATCCATTGTTTTCCATCTGATGAGGTCTTCGTATTTCGTACACAATGATTAATTATGTAATGCATATATGTGTCGACAAATCATTGGAATTTAGCTACCATGTGTTCAATTGCAATTATTGTGAAATCTGATGAATGTTCTTCCTGTGGACACTATTGTTCAATTGAATATTGTGGCAAATTTGCTTTTTGCATGCCGATTCAAAATGGGATATTTTTCGTTTTAACCTGGAAATTGCTCCGCACATGGTTCAACTAAATGAGTGTGTGTGATCCACATCGGAAAGCATACGTCAATCATAGCGGAACCGTCGGTGATACACAACAGATCACAAACGATTTGCAGCGCTACTACGTGTGCGTAGGGTCTCCAGAACCGTTTGTGATATCACGTTATCGCACACGAGAGCTCGGAGTAAACCATGCCCAATGTAAAATACAATCTCAGTCGTAAATTTTTCAGGAAACGTGTGGGATCCCAAACGAAAAGCACACGTCACTCTTGCCGCAACCATCGGTGATACACAACAAATCACAAATGGTTTGCAGCACTTGTATATGTGCGAAGGGACTCCTGAACCGTTTGTCATAGAACATTATCGCACACGGTAATTGTTGCGAAACGTGTGTGAGGGAGTCTTGCATGGCAGACGGGTTCCGCAGAAAACTCGTGTGCGATGGGGCACATATCGCACACAGTTCATATGATGGCCCATGTGCCTTACATACTGTTTCCCAAACGGTTCATTACGACACACCGTTTGGTTTCACTGCGTCATTAAAAACGTTTAATCACCGATCCCACACGTGCGAAAGAATTTAGTGTGTGTTGCATTGCACACGATTACATTTTGCAAGGCCTCTGGATCATGGCTCCATATCCCCGACGGTTTCTGGGTCGTGTGGGAAGGACCCACCTATCGCCCACATTCACTTGGCGACGGTTCCAAATGCCGTCGCGGAAAGGGGTTAAAAACCATTTGTATAGCACCTCATTGTACCAGTGTAGGTATGGAGATACCGCGATTGAATCTCGGGCAAGTAACATATCGTCGGACAAAGGGAATTACATACGGGATTAATTGAATCCCGGATATCGGGGTTCAACCGATAAAGATCTTCGTGAAATATGTAGGAACCAATATGGGCATCCAAGTCCCGTTATTTGTTATTGACCGAAGAGGTATCTCGGTCATGTCTACATGATTCTCGAACCCGTAGGGTCGCACGCTTAACATTCGATGACGCTAGAGTAGTATTGAGATATTTGCATTGATGACCGAAGGTTGTTCGGAATCTCGTCGGAATAGTTCGGGGCCACGCCGATAGTGTACCGGGGTCACCGAAGGGTTCCGAAGGTCCACTGGGGGGCTCCACCTGCCCCCGGGGGGGGGGGCACATGGGCTTAGGGGTGCGTCCTGGACAACATGGGCCAGGCGCACCAGCCCCCAACAGGTCCATGTGGCTGGAGGGGGAAACCCTTGTGGGGAGGGACACCGCACTTGCCTTGAGGGGGCAAGAACTCCCCCTTGGCCGCCATCCCCTCCCTTGGAGGAGGGGCTAGGGCCACCGTCCCCCCCCCTTACCCGCATATATAGTGGGGGTGAGGGAGGGCGGCTATACCCCTTCCCTGGCGCAGCCCCTCCCCCTCTCTACAACCACCTCCTCCCGGTTTGGCTTGACGAAGCCCTGCCAGAGCTCCACCACCACCACCACACCGTCGTGCTGGTTGTGATCCCATCTACTTCTCCCCCTTCGCTTGTTGGATCAAGGAGGAGGAGACGTCATCGAGCCGCATGTGTGCTAAACTTGGAGGTGATGTCCGTTCTACGCTAGATCGGTTGGATCACGAAGACTACGACTATATCAATCGCGTTTTATACGCTTCCGCTTTCGGCCAACAAGGGTACGTAGACACACTCCTCTCTCGTTGTTTTGCATCTCCTAGATTAGGTCTTGGGTATTCGTAGATTTTAATTTTGATTTTCATGCTTCGCTCCCCATCATTTCCCTATAGTGCAATCTTCGTGCCTGGCCTGGATCTCCTCCAGCAGCTGCAGCCACTGCTCCAGAGTTGTGATCTGACGCCTTGGCATGGCTAGCGGCGAACAGATTGGAAGTGGCGACGGTGGAGGGGGGTGAGGAAAGAAGTGGGGGCGGACTAGGGTTAGGTTGCCACCGTCCGGCTTAAATAGCCGAACTTGGTTCCTCACTGGTGGCACGCCGGAGTGGCGACACGAGGCATAATGAATGCATCCTCAGCGACGAACGAAGGAGGCGTCCGCCGGACCGCTAGTTTATGTGTTTGACCGCGTGGGTCCTTGTGATCAGTCCTATGTGGCGGGTGCGTTCCGACGTCCTCATATCCTTCCTAGATATGGGCCAGGAGCACCGGTCAGTTCGGGCATTTGGACCGGATTTGATGGGTTTGGTCGGGTTCCAGTTTTACGTCCGGGTAGCCCGTCCGATCGTTTGGGGAGGATTTAAGGGTTCTAGTCGTAGATGATTTGAGGGCTCCCATTGTAGATGCTTTGAGTCCGTTTGGAAGTATTGCAAACAGTAGCCAGGGACTATTGTATTGGTAGCGAGTTAATGCGTCAAGTCACTGCTGCAGCTCCCCATGGAATCATGTTGCTGATCTACCTTGTCTCAATAACAGCGCTTAGATACACCAGGCTAGAGGACCAGTACTGACCGGGTTCCACGATATAACTGCCGTCTGCCGTACCTATAATCATTAATCCCTAGCTAGAGGACCCGGCCAAAATCAATATGCATTGCCCTGGCATACACGCTACATTGTAGAAGTACGTGGCGTATTAGCAACAATAGCTGGCTAATTAACGACAGGATCATGCATCAAAATTACTACTCCCAATGTCCCATAATGTAAGACATTTTTCTGAGAGTACATTAAAGTTAAAAAAAAGTCTTACATTATGAGACGAGGGAGTACTTACTACAGTGGTCACTATAGTGTCAAAGACACTTTTATATTACGAGACAGAGGTAGTATTTCTTACTTGATTTGTTAGTGTCATCGATCTTCACCGTCCATTCGTCGATCCGACTGTCATGGGCGTACGAGCATCCGGTTCAAGTGTAGTAGACCGTAGCACCGCAGCCTAGATGATTGAGCAGTACTGTGGCAGCAGCAACAGCGGTAGTAATAGCATGCGCAGCTGCTGGGAGTTAGAGCAGTGATGGCGCCAGCTCAGGGGCAGATTGACCCGAGTTATTGTAAGGCGGCCAACGTGCAGCGAGGCAAGAGGTAGAGAGAGGAACGAACATGAGCTAGTTGACCGCGAGGATTTATACTACGCATCCATGATCGATCGATCCGATTCCTCCCCCCGCCTCGTGCAGATGCATTCGTTCATCATCTCGATGAGCGCCATCTGATTGACTCTGACCTCCAATCAAGCCCACTCCCGCGCGCCACCACCCTCGTCGCCATCTACTCCTCCATCGACAAGCTCTTCGTGTCAAGCACAGGCGCCTGCGCGCGCTGCTTCTTGGCGCGCCCGGCATGGGTAGCTGCGTGAGCAAGAAGGCCGCCCGCGGTAGTGACGAGGCCAAGGTGGCGCCGCCGCTCCCGCCGGAGAAGGATAATGCCTTGGCTCCGCCACCACCGCCACTCGTGGTGGTTGAGGAGGAGGTCAAGGAGGTGTTGTCGGAGACGGCAGTGCGGCGGACAAGCCCGCCGGAGCCGGAGCCGCAGCCTGAGCCTGAGCCTGAGCACGAGAAGGAGAAGATGGTGCAGGAACACGAGGAAGGCGAGGCTTCCGATAGCGTGTCGGTGGGTTCCTCCGTGGTGGACAAGGCGATGGTAAAGGCTGGAAGGGAGCAGGAAGTGGAGAAGAGGACGGTGGACGTGCCGGAGAAGGGGAGGGCCAGGAGGATGGAACCGGAGCAGAAGAAGAAATGCAAGGACGCCGGCAACGGCAGGGCGCGGTCGCCGTCCCCTGCGGCGAAGCAGAGGAGGCCTGGGACCATTGTCAGCGAGCAGCCGGTGCCGCCGCGGCCGCGGCGAGAGTCGCCTGCGGTGGTGTCCGGCATCGGGTGCCGCAGTGGCAGATTCTCCCCTTCCGCAGCCAGGAGGGCCGCCGAGAGCGCCGTCAGACGGAGCTACTCCGCAAGGGAAGCGGACATGGCGCTGCCGTCGTCTGCCAAGCGCTCCCTCAACACAAACATCAACTGTAACGGAGGGAGCGGCGTCAGGCGGGACCCTGGCGAGCATTCTGGCAGGAGGTCAGATTCCCCGGCTAGGCGCCCGCCGGCCTCTCCGGCAGCGAACGGCACCATCAGCCGGCAATCGAGCGCCACCCGGAAGGGTCCGAAGGAGAACACCAGTTCGGAGAAAACCAAGCACCAATGCGGCCGCGGACGGGCCCCGATGGAGGTTGGAGATGAACTCGACGAGGCGCCATTGGCAGGAAAAGAGCGCAGGGAGGCGGCGGACGCCGCGATGGGCCAGAACCCCTCGGTGGCTATGGAGTGCTTCATCTTCCTTTAGTACTCTTTCCATGGATTACTTGTTCATTTCTTTTCTCTCGCCACTATGCCACTCTCACTAGTTGCCGTGTGATTTCTTGGCCATTATTAATTATCGGGAACTATCAGTTACTCCTACTTATTAGTATGTTAGATTTTGAGCCTTGGTCAAGTAAAATCCTCGAACTAGTGAATGGAGTTCCATGTCAGGAGCTTGGACGTTAT